>NW_020955479.1:634910-785441 GCF_003031625.1 Empidonax traillii
GCCCTTTCTTTCCCCAGCAGGCACCACGAGGAGCCCCAACAGCCGAGCGCGGGGCCCTGGGGGCGACGTGCACCGTCCAGCACCTTCCAGCTGTGGATTTCAAGTGACATCACAAGCTTGTGGCTTCTTTTTTTTTTTTCTTTCTTTCTTTTTCCCCCCCCAATGAATCTTTCAAAATTCAACTCTTGTGGTTCCTTCCACCGATTTTGCTCCAAGAGATAAGGCTGGGCCTTGGCGAGCGTCCAGCTCAACTGTTGACGGAGCCGCGCGGTTCAGCGCCGAGCTGCAGGACTCTTCCTCCAGAATAAAGGCTCCTTTTCAGTTTACAGACACAAATACACGAATAAAAGCATATTTCATGCGTGATGTCTAAGTGTATCAATCAGATAACTGGAACTGGTGTGCGTGCGGAGAAATTCCTGACGTAATACAACTCGCACAAAGAAGAAAGGCGCTTTCATTAATCTGCTGCTTGGAATGTCACTTGTACACCAACAAGTGATTCAGTAAGAACTTGGAAAAACAAATGAAGCCATCGTTTTCAAAAATGCAGGAGCCTCCCAGATTACAGGAGCGAGTGAGTGTACAGGATTCACAAGCAGAAAGAGACTCCCAGACCCCAGAAAGGTCTAGAAAAATTCCTGGAAAATGCAGAGCAGGTATGCAGAAATTATGCTGATGTGCCCAACAGAAAATAAATTAGTTCACACTGTTATATCTTATTTGGAGGAAGGAGGAAAACACTATAAAAAATAAGATCCTGAGGATCAGAGTTTGCAAGATTCCTCATGCAAATTGTCTTTGTAGTGTGAGTGCAGAAGGGACTGGCTGACTCCTGCCAAGATTAAGAGTCTCCTACATTCAGATCCCGTGTCCTGTTGAGATTTCCAGCTTGTCTGTAACATGAAGACAGACTCTTCCATCATGTCCTTGTAGCCCTGAGAACGCACAATATTCAAAACACATTGGGACCAACTCACACAAATACTGGTGGTGGATTCACACTGCAAAACTCAGCTCTGGATAGAGGTTTAAATGCCCTGAAGTATGGCAAGTTTGGATTTACTGAAAAGCACTACACTAAAATTAAATGAAATATTTTATTTGAATCGAAGAAAGGAAATTAAATTTAGGTGGAAATTCCATCAACAAAAATTCCTGCACCATGTGTCAGTGCTTTGGCACCTACAGATGGGTGAATACTGTTCTGTTCTTGGACATCTCCAGTGTATCTTAAGTGACTTCTGTGTAGGCACAAGATGATAGTTAATAATATTATTTCATCTTAACTTAGAAAAAATATATTTTCTCTGAAAATGAAAGACAGGCTCTTGAGAGTCCATATCATTTTTTCTTATTTATCACAGGTATTTATAAGGTGTCTGTCACAGGGGTATCCAAGCCCTGGGTTTTCTTCTTGTAAAGAAAAGTTAAATTCTCCGATTATTTTTTTTAAAGGTAATTTCATACCAAGCAAATGAAGTTTTCATTTTAAAAAGTATTAAAAGAATAGTTATAAAAGAGGAGGGAACATCTCTCCAGGGATAATATGAAAACTGTATCTGCTTTACAGCTGTTCTGGCCCATTCCAGCAGCTCCCTAAATGTGCTCTTGCACCACTGATGCTCCATGGCATATTTGCTGGAGCTCCACAGAGATCTTGGTTCTCTTCCTCATTTTCAGCTCCTTAGCTATATAAAGAAACAGTTCAAAAATACACAATATTCTTCCCTAATGCAGCTTTTCCACTCTGGCAGCTGCTCCCCTTGACAGAGGGGAGTCTGCTGGTCCTGGTAGGGCAGGAAGGCAGACCCTGCCGCTCAAGGAAAGTGAGGAAGGGACAAGAAACATCCCACAGTTTGGGATCCTGGAAGCAGCTTCTCCACCAGGAACAGGGTGACAGCGCTCCAAAGGTTGGGATTCATGGATCTGCCATCACTTGGGGCATTTCCACCAAGGAGGGGACATTTTCCAGCTGCTGGGGGGGGAATTTTGCACAGGCTGTGAGTGTGAACTCACCGACACAACCAAGCACCCAAGGACCAGCCCAGCACCCCACACACAGACATTATCCTGGCCATGCCATTTTGTCTGATTCCACAGAGTAGCACCCATCCAAAAGGGCTCTGCCCACTTCCAAGGGAAAGGTTGGCAATGATGCCGAGCTAATTGTATCCCGATAAAAACTCCAGCCTCATTATTCCGTCGCATTTCCCTGTCCAACTTCTGTTTATTTAAAGTAAACACCCTCAAATTATGCTGTCTTAAAAATACAAGACACCCCCGATTTTATTTCCAGGGATACATGTTCATTAGAGATAAGGTGATTTATGTATATATATAAAAATCATTTTACACTGCTAATTGTAAGCAGAAAACAATAAGCTCACCATGAAAATGCACAAATAATGCATCACACAGGCCTTGAATGCTAGAAGTTCAGTAACTGCTTTTCTGATAAGATGTTTTCAACTTCTTAATATTATTTCTATGGCTAGAAATCTCGCTTTCAGACAATGGGCTGGGAACTGGCATCCCCTGCATGTTTTAGACAAATAATGCATTCCCGATCGAAAGCAATGGAAGAATTGCTCCTGCCTTGTGGGTATTATATTTTTTAATCTACCAATAAGTTTGGTTTTTCTTTTTTTTTTTTTTTTTAGTTTTACAGAAAGTAATTCCAAACTGTAAGCCACGACTGACCTAACTACTTATTAAAAATGCTAATATGCTTTTGTGCTTTGATGTCTGGTGAACAATAAAAGGGAGAGAGTTACTCTGGGACACTGTAATCCTTTATTTGTCACTAAGTTATGACACCCAGCAGAGCTGTGTGACAGTCCAAATCAATCATCCCCCGTGCACTGCAGGCCTTCTCTGCCTCCTGCAGAGCCTATGCAGTTTAATTAGCTTTTTTTCACACTAGCATAATGTACATCTGCAGCTTCAGCAAGAAAAAGAAATGGAGGATAGTTCACTGGGATACGGTGCCTTAAAAAAAGTTCATATAAAAAAAAAAAAAGTCTGAAAGAAGAAACATCACAATCCTTTGTAGTTTACTTCAGAGGAGTTTGCGGTAGAAATCTACAGGACTGGGAACTCTATATTGTTAAATGTAGATTTTTTCTTTTTTTTTAACCTAATAAAGGCCTTTTCAGCTAAAATCTCAGATGGCATTTAAAGCCTTGTTCTTTTCTAATGGTCTATATCTTTTATACCTTCTTCTTGTGGTTGATCATGCAGCAGCTCATTATCTGCTCCTCTCCCCCTCCCCAGCCGAGGGTTGGTACAATGGAGGCTTCAAACTGGTATTTGCTGGTTAGAAATCGCTGCCCCCCGTCCCTGGCAGCAGCAGTGCCATGGGCTGAAGGGGGCAAAGCCCTGCTGCCTTCCACCAGCACTGATCCCATGGCCAGAGCAGGCTTGAAGTGGTGGATCCACAGTAAATGAGTAAATTCCTTTAAATTAGCTAAATACAAGCCCACGAGAGTGCGGGTGGAGAGGAGTGGGCAGGGGCTGAGCCCGCCTGGTGCCCCACCAGCCACCCTGCCCGAGAGCAAGCAATGTATTGAGACAGAAGGTCTTCAGATAAACGGGATTCTGCCATCCCAAGAAAATTTTTCTGGCCTTCTTAAGCTCGTGGCTGGATCTGATGACACATTCAATCCAATAAAACCGACTCAGGCGCTGCCTTTTTTTCAGAAGGGGCAAATTCCCTTTCCAGCCACTCCAGCTGAGGCGACAGAACTTGTGAAGTGACGGTGCAGACTAAACTGTTTGGCTCTTATTTGCCTTCCCTCCCCTTTGTGTACCGCGAGGAAGTTTAAAAGGCGCTCGCGCTCCGTCCTTAACGCTGCTCCTCCGAGCGCGACCACAAAGGAGTCACCTGCAGAACACAGCGGTTGCTTTATTCAAATGATAGATTGCATTACCAGAGGCTTGTCACTCTTAATAACCTCCCAGCAGAGAAATGCATCTGAGGAGGAGGTGACGGCTCGGGTTCAAACGGGAACGTTCGGCAGGAGCGGGCACTTCCCGCTCCCCGGGCTCGAGGGGACGCGCCGCGGTGGAAGCGCCGCACAAAGGGCTGTGGCCGCAGATGGATGAGGTCCAGTGGGTCACCGTGGTGGGGACTGTCACAAAGGCTGGAGAGCAGTCGAAGCCATTTATCAGCCCCTTGATTTTGGAGCAGAACTCCGCCTTCAAACAACAGCAGTTTGCTTAAGATCTGCCGGGAACTGCTGATGTTCACCTCCGGCGCCTTCGCTCGCAAAACGCCGACGTGATACGCCGGTTCTGGGCACTAATGAAAGCACAGGAGCAGCGGCCAGACCCACTGTCAAAGACCCTTGTAGAGCTGCACCTGAAACTGTCTTTTAAACAGCACCTCTCTAATCCTTCAGTGCAAAAATACTTTATCCTCTTGTGGGAATTATACATATTTCGCAGTTCAAAGAGGTATAAAATATAAATGTACTTCTGTACAATTCAGCATTAAGAAGAGTAAATAGTGTACAGTGCCTTTTCATCTTTAGATTTCAAGTTGCTTAAGCATTTAGAGACTACAGTTGGCATTTCTTGCTGTGCTGCTTCTTGGTCTAATGCTATTATTGAAAATACTTTTATCCTGGGCCTTGGCTGGGGTAATTCCTTTGAAAAATCTTATTCCACACTTACGCCAGCAATTCTTCACTGTTTCCCCCTTTTAAAACAGATAATTCATTAAGACTATAATATGCAGTTTTAACATATTTAAAGTTTCGTGTTTAACAGAATGTTCCAGTTTGGGGTCTGGTGGACAAAAGCACTGGATTTCTTGCTCAGAAGTGAAACATTCTGAAATGATAAAAATAACCCAGCTGAGCTTCCCCCTGTGAAGACCAAAGAGCAGCCCTGCTCCTCATGAGAGACCCTGGAAGGGACCTCCTTCTCCCACAGGACCCTCTCCTGGGTGCTTCAATGCAAACATCCACTTCCCTCCCAAGGAATCCCAAAGCTGGGAAGACTGGATCTTCAAGGACGTGGAGAAAGACAAGCAGAGGAGCGACATTTCTCTTATCAGCCTTGCTCTCGGGAACACAGACCAGGTTGGTCTCCTAAGGAACACAACCAGAAGGTGACGCATGGACTCCTCCTGCCCTTTGTCCCTACACCAAATGACTTGCATGGGACACTTCATTAGCCAACACCTTCCTCCTGGCCCATGTGCCCAAACCACTGCACTCCCAGTTCCTCTTCCCAGGGAGAGCCTGAGGGTTTTTCTTTTTGTTTCCACCCCCGTCCTTCCTGGCCAGAGGACAACCCTCACCCCAAAACAGGCTCTGAGACAGGTAGTACAGGGTGTCAGGGAGTGTTGTTTGATTAGAGGAAAAGATGAAAAGCTGAGATGAAACCTCACTCCTTCCTGTTTCTTACGCCTTGTTAGTGGAAATCTTTTGGGGATGAGGAAAAATGAGAGCTCCAAACCTCCTCTGTAAGAAAGAGAGAATTCAGAGCAGAAAATAACTTCTCTTTGTAATTCAGTAGGTCTTACACTGAAGTAAAAGGGAGCTCAATCAAATTATTATAATAAAATAATTTGTGAGTCATCTGATGACCTGCCTAGTGCAGAGAGCTTTGGTGAAGAACAGCCCAAGGAAGAGCAGCAGAGGCTGTTTCTGGGAAGAGGATAAAGTGGCTGGTTCTCTTTTTGAGAGAGTCAAGGGAGGAGGTAGTTGAAAGCATCACACTACCACTGGAAGAAGCCACAACGTCACAGTGAAGACAAGTCATGGCATTTACCCTCATTTGCCACCCCATCACCTTTCTCAAGGAGGCCCAAGAAGAAGAATTTTGCACGTTAGGGCAGCAGCAGGAGAGATTTGCAAGAGCTTTCCGTGCTGTTACTGCCCCATTCTCTCCTTGCTCTGCCCCTGCAGGAGGTTTCTGCTCCTGTGGCACAGGGAGCCAAAGGCTCAGCCCTGCAGAGCCTGGTACAAAGCCCTCCCTCTCTCTCCTCTCCTCTCCTCTCCTCTCTGTCAGGCTGCTGGGTTTCCCCTCGACAGCTTTGCCCTGCCAGCTCCGCAGGGGAGGTGTGGGCAGGGGGGGAGGACAGATGGAAGGGGAAGTGGAGGTGTGGTAACGTTCTAGAATTCACCTGGCAGGCCCCTTAGTCAGACAGCAGGTCAGTGGGATCCATCTGCACAGTTGGGTGGTTGCCTCCAGCAAACCCAGGACCTGCTGTTCCAGTGAGGGAGCATCAGAGGGATCCCACCCCGCTCCTGATTTTGTAGCTTCCAGTTTGCTGACACTGGAAAGGCATCAGAGAAGATAGGAGGGTACTTATGCAAAGACATCTATCAATGGGGAGGCCCATCTTCAAAGCTTTGATTTTGCCAGGTGCTGGCACCCCATCTGAGAGCTGTTCTTGCTTGGGGGGATTCCATCTCAAAGCCTTCACATCACAGGAAGGGGAGCCCTGCTTTGAAGAGGCTCACCAGCAACGGGCCAAACCTCCCATTTGCATTTCATTTTTGGCTGCGTGAAGCCTCCTCAGTTGGCACCAAACAAACATTTTGCAACCTTTTTAAAGCAGCAAGGCTCGGTGTTTGCTGACACAGCTCAACACCAGGACTTGTGCATCCGACTGAGAAAGTCACCAGCAGTTTAGGCAGGTGTGGATGAGCGAATTAGGGCTAGAACAAAGTGGTGGTGCACTCGGAGTATGCCCATCAAGTTGCAACAAGCTAAAGTTAATGTTAAATTAAGGGATGTTCTTCCAGCGTTTGCACTTGGCAGCCGGTTTGATTCCTGAAGTGAAACCACGAGGAGAGTTTAAGGTTGAGCTTATTTTAAGGCTGTCTCTTCTGAGTTGCTTTGCTGATGGTCCTGGGAATCTGTGTCACGTCGGACTCCAGCAGGATTTCTGCTGGATCCTCAGCACTGCCTGGTCTGGGAGCAGCATCTTGCAATATCTCAGAAGTACAAAAGGCATCGCCAAAGGCCACTCAAACTTGTTTTTAACTTCAACTTTATCCAGCTCAGAGTTTCTTTAATTTCCTAAAGGTTCTTAGAATATAGGGCAGCGCTGACATAATCAAAGCAGCCGAGTCTCCTGGCTCAGACACCGTCTTTGACCTTTCCATGGTTCATTTTCCCTCTGTCACTTAGTTTTCAGCGGAATTGCAGAGCTTCACCCTCTAGTGTCTGAGGAGGAGTTTGGAAGGCATTTAAGAAATGAAGGTCATTAGACATTACCTTTCCTGTTGCAAGCCCTTGCATGATGCACAAGGATTATTATGCCCTTGCCCTTTGGTGTAAACAAACCTCGGAGCTGTTCTCTGCCGTGCTTGTAACCAGAACAAAGCCCTCTGCGCCCTTAAACCTCTAACATAAGAGAAAAGGAAAGCCTATTTACCATGCATAACACAAGAAAGGTTCCTGAATAATCCAAGACAAAAAGTCTGTGCTGGGAAAGTACAGAGGTGGGGCTGCTGGTTTCCCTTTCATGAGGATCCCCACATTCCCCCTTCCAGGCTGGCACAAGGAACCTGGAGCTGCTGGTCCTCCCTGCTCTGCTCTCTGTCCACAGAGGACTTGGAGAGGATGCAACAAATCCTACGTCATGTTCACAGATACTTCGTGTGGTGGGTGATCTCAGTGCCTGGGGACAGGCTGACAAAAAAGAGGGTTCCCAGGGAGGCAGAGCTTTACACTGAGCCCTTGACACACGAGGAAACCGCTCTGAACTGCGTGTGACTGGGGTTCTGCTGCAGAACAGACTGTTTGGCTGGGCTGAGGTTGAAGCCAAGGGCTTGGTTCAGGTCAGCATTCCCACTGAGGGGGTGAAAGCCAGCTCAGCTTCCCGTGGAGAAGCCAGTGCCAGATCGTGGCTGCAGTGCCAGCAGGACTTTAGGAACTTCCCAGCCTAGTGCCCATCTCACAGCCCCCTTCACACACACTGCAACAGCAGCTGGAAGCAGCTTGGTTTGCCCTTTTTCACACCTTTTAATCATACCCCTTGACCCTCCAAGCACAGTTTGGCTGTATGAGAGTGTGCAGGAGACCTCTCTCCCCCCACTTTGGTAGGTGTGGGACGGGGCTGCCTGTGGGGTGTGTGTGACAGGCAGTTTGCAGAGTGTGCTGCTCTCCCATCTCAGTGTGGCAATCAAAGCCCTGCACTCAAAGGCCCTGTGCTCAGCTGAGGTGGTACCTGGCAGGTCTGAAAGGGCAGGTCTCCTGTTCTTTGTTTAAATGCTGGCCCATTTGTTGACTCAGAGGCACCCAGTCCTCAGCAGCAGCAGTGAAATCGTGTATCCCTCTAATGAGCGTCCCTTCAATAACCATTGCCCTGATTTTTGATACCTGGAGAGAAGATGCACCAGCTAGGGAAGAATTTATCAAAAACACGCCACTGACTAGACATCAGAGGGAACCTCAAAGGGACAGTGAACTAGAACAAAGAACAAAAACATTTACAGAAGTGCTACGCTGAAAAAAAAAAAAGGGAAAGGGAAAAACTGTACTAACAACAGTAACAAGGTCAGCTATAAAACCAGAATTAAAAGGCACTGCTGGGGAAAAGACGACGACTCAAAAAAGCACCGAGAACTAAGAACACAGCTTGCCAATCAGATCTACACAGATTCCCCTTGATATCTTCCCACTAACAGGCTTTCCTGCAGGACAAGTGAAAAGTTTGACTGGCTCTGTGAAGGTGGGCTGGAAGCAAGAGAGCAGCATTCCCAGCTTTTAACACAGATCCTCAGGTTCTCCATCAGGGGGATGGCTGGGAGGGCCTGGGGGCTTGGCCAGCAGAGCTGTGCAGTGGCCAGGAGTGGGAACTGCCCTCCAGCAAATTCCACTGAGGGCAGTTCCACAGTCTGAGTAATTATTAACGGAGGTTTGGCTCCTGAATGGACTGGCTGGTGCCCCGAGCACACGCTGCCCCTGCCACCCCTGTGACTTGCAGCCTGGGGGAGGCACTGCTGTAAACCTGCACAGATGAAGGTCCAGCCCTGAGCTTTACCAAAGTGGAGCTAAAGTTAGGATGGGTTGAAAAAAACAAAGCATTTCCTGCAGCAACGGAAGTTTTCTCCTCCACAGTAAAAGGATGATTTCTTTTTTTTTAATCAGTCCACAGGAATATGAAAGTTTTCATCATTCCAGCAAAATATCCAAGGGTTTTTCTACACAGAAGGGTCATTGCACAGCAGGTCTCTTTGCCTCCTGTGCAGATCTGCTCGTGCCACCTTTCTGAGCATCCATCCAAAGGGAGAGCATTCCCCTCCCTCCCACCCTTGCTGGTGACATCCACACCACAGATGAGCCCTGTTTCCCCGTGGGGCATTCCCAGGTATGCCCCATAGCGAAAAAACAGTGGAAGAAAATCAACTTGAGTTCTTAATCCTGTATTTTCCTGTTCCCTCACTGCCTTAGGAATCAAAGGTGGTTCATAGCTAATATTGGCCCCAAATTGGAAATATCTGAGCACAGATAACAGAGAAACTTTCAGAGCCAAACCAGGTCGGCAGCTTGGACCTGTACTCTGGGCAAAAACTACCAGAAAACTGAGTGAACTGCCCCTAGAAACAAGAGCTTTTCTATCTCCTAAGGCCTGATGTGACCCCATGACATCCTGCCAGCACGTCACTTCTGCGCTGCAGCTCTGCTTGAGCCTGGGTGAGCAGATGGAGGGTTTGGGTGCCCTGGGGCACCTCCCTGACCTCTGCACACTCCATCTGCCACCAGTCATTGCTGTACCCACCAGCTGGGCAGATCTCCTGTGTCACCTGAGGAGTCCAAAATGGCATGAGACCTCTACACTTAGGCCACTGGCCAGCTCATGAGATACCAGAGAGCTTGAATTAACTTCCACAGTGATATTCATTCTGCATAATCAAGGGAGCTTGGCTTATCAGTGGAGATGGACAGGTGCTTCTGGAGGGGGATGAGAGCAGGAGACAACCTTTGCTGCTCTCTCTCTCACCAGGAGCAACTCAGGGAGCTCTGAACACCAACATCAAACATCAGGCATTGTGAACACCGTGTAATCATACACCTCCCACCACTCTCTCTCCAAAATCAGGGTGACGTCTATGGGCTGGGCACTAATATTCCATTTTTAAAGCAGGTCCTGCTTGCTTTTTTCCCCAGTCCCTTCCCTATGAAGCTGTGCTTGTTAGTGAAAGTGAAGAGACTTTTGATTTCTAAAGCCAATGTTAGAATGAGCATTTCCCCGTGAGAGCACCTGGTTCTCATGTTTAATGAGTAAACACAAGAATACAGAGACTTGAAGAATGATTGTTCCCAACATCATTACTTCTGAACCCGACATTAAAGAGAAGCAAAAGACAACAGCACAGCAGTTCTTTGTTTTTCCACCACTCTTCCTAAAAAAAAAAAACCAAAAAAAAACCAACAAAAAAAAATCATCTCTAATGAGACGCATTTGAAGTCTAACATGGGGCCGTTCTCCTAGATTATAATTGATAAATCTCCCAAATTGGTGTGGGGAAAAGCATTGTGTAATAATTACTTGTTTCTTTTGAGGAAATAAATAAAATATGAAAAATGTAATTGCTAACCAGCGAAACGCAGCGAGCGGGTTTCCCGCCGACCGGGGCTGGGATTTCAAAAGTCTCTCTCCGAGCGCAGCAATGACACACAACAACGTTATTGCTGCTGCTGCCGCCGCTCGTGTTGCGTTTTCCGAGTGCCAGCCCTTCCAGTCGGAGCCGCCGGTTCGTTTGAAGTCCCGGCGTTCGCTCCCGCGCCTCGATGAATTTCGCTTGAGGGAGGAACAAATCGCTGCTCGTGCCGGGTGGGACGAGTGGGAGTTGGTTGCCTTCGGCGGGGAGGGCTTCTCCCAGCTGCCAGGGAGCAGGGGAGGGTCACTGCATGAGTTACCTGGGCAGGTGGGGGGTGTCAGGGACCCCCCTGGCACGGTGGGAGATGTGATATCCAGGGGATGTGCTCGATGTACACCACAGAGTCAGAATATTCTCAGCTGGAATGGACCCACAAGGATTATCAAGATCATTAAGTGAATGGACCCTACAGGGATTGAACCCACAAGCTTGGCATTGCTGACACCAGGTTCTGACCAGCTCAGCTAATCTCAGGGTCCCGTGGTTCTCCCTGCACTCCAGCTCCTCCTTGCTCCACTCCCCGCACTCCCCCACGCAGTTATTTCTAAATTTTCTGATAAAACCACTCTGCAGTTTCACCAAATGTCATCTCCAGTGCATCTCAGCTGGGGCAATTCCCAATCCTAGCCAGTGCTGTGGTTATACAGCCCCAATCCTGCCTTGGGATAACCCCTTTAAGCACAGACACCCTTCCAAAGCCCAGAACAGCCAGAAAATGGTTTTCAGGTCCTCTTGTTTGTGCCACTCCACGAGGCAGCAGAGACCTGCAGGTTCACCATCTCCCTCTCCTTTCCCTGGAGCTTAATTCTTGCTCCAGCTGTCTTAGAGAGAGGCAAAACTTAGTGCAAAGGTGCCTAAAGACCCTCAGATTGAGAAACTTGCAGTTTCTCATGCGACAAAAAGACCTTCCCTGAACTTTCAGCAACTGGTTTCACTGAGCAGACTCATCTCTGGGCTTGACTGTATCCAGTATCTTACTGGGAATGACCCTCTTCTTCCCTACATAGCATGGAAGGTTCACGCCCCACCTCAGTCCTTAATCATTCAGAAATTCTCAGCCTAACCCAACAGATAAAACTTCCTTTCAGCCCTAAATTAGTTCAAGTTTCAGATTTCCGATGCTCAGATAAGGCTGTCAAATATATATTCAAATATCTATATTCATGCCTTCTAGACCTTTTCCTTTTTTTGTGCTTTTTTAACCATTGCTTTGAACAACAACATGAAAACTTAATGCTCTTAGAAGACTTCAAGCCAATTCTTCCCTTCCTAATTTTGTAAAACGCTATCATAAATGTTTTATGATGTTTAAAAAAAAATAAATCTTTCCTTAAAGTAACAATTTGAATTTTTCATGCCCAATGAAGACCTTTATCTTATTCACAGTTGTCATTTTCTGTTTGGCATCACAACACAATACTAATAAAAAAATGCATTTGGATTGCCTTAAGCACTTTTGCCCATTTTAATGTATGGTACAGCTTTGTTCATGTTATTCCTCTCTATGGAGCATCCTTAAATCTTTGTTCTCCAAGAACATCCTTTATTGGTTTTTGGAGAGGGCAGGTTACCTACAGAGCTTGCCTCTCCTACAAAAAAAAAAAAAAAAAAGGTGGGTTTTTGATTCAAATAGTGTGTGATAAAATTCTAGCAAAGACCATGATTAGTAAATTTTTGTAGTTTTATGATTTGTAACAATTCAGTTTGATCCTCACCCTGCAAACACCAGTCTGATTAACACCCAAGAGCAATTTCCAGCAGTGTGGTATAAAGTATTGTATTTCACCACAAACCCAAAGACATGTTGGCCTGATGTGCTGTTGGCGAAGCAAACCTTGGGTGAGGTTCCTCCTCATTCGTTGGTCAAGAAGAGTGTTTGTCTATGAGCAAGGTTGAAAGGCCCTGAAATCTCTGAAATTAAGCCTAAACTGCAGGTGAATTAATCCTGGAGTGCCCTGGACATGGGGCAGGAGATGGAGCCTGAGCAGCACACCTGGGAATGGCCTAAGGGAGGGCAAATCCCTGGGGAGAGAGAACATTCCCTGCGGAGCTGAAGAGAGGAAATAGATCTGCTGGGTCTCCCCACTGAATAGATTTGCAGCTTTCCAGGCTCTGGGCTCAAAAGTGCATCTCTTTCAAGTTCCCAGGCAGCAGATTTTCTCTCCATCTTTTGCTTTTGAGAATTCTAGGAGCATCTTCCATTAAATACGGAGATGTTTAGCCTTTTAACCCTCTAAACGTGATACCACAGGCTCTAGTGATCTATTGTCAGTTAAATTCACCCTCTACACTCTCTACTTCAGCCTCTCTCTTGTATTTCCTTCCCTGCTGTGTGCACTTATCCCTGCATTGAAAACATGCTTTTAAACTAACACACACTATTAGTTATTTTTTAGGTATCAAAGACATTTTTTCTCAAGATCTTTCTTCATTAATTCACTAATTCACTTTTTTTTGTCTTGATCCCATTTGCCCCATGTTCTTTATTGTCTCTTAACCCTGATGCTCAAAAGGCGTCAGCACAGATTAACAAGGAGCCTGATAGCTTCTGGAGAGCAGCATTTCATGTTCTCCTGCATCCTTTTAATCAGGTTTAAACTCTTGTGGCCTTCTGTTTAAGTTCAGTTTGAAAAAGGGCTAGCAAGCCTCAAATGAAAGACCAAATGAAACACATCAGTATCCCTTTTTTTCTGTTTTGACACACATTCCAAATAAGCAGCAATGCAATAGGACCCAGAAAAAAACAAACAAACAAACAAACGAAAAAATCCCCCACAACAACATTTTAATGAGAAAGTTTTGCCCTTTCTATTAGATCTGTAAATAATTTTGCTGGAGTTGATCAATAAGAGGGAGGAATCACAATGGCACTGCACAGGAAACCCTCCCACCTCTCCTCCTGAATGGTAAAATAAATATTGAGGGCAAGAGGTAAGTGATGCAGAAGATGGGCTGTAGACCCCTGGATCTCTAAAAATCCACAGCAACAGCTCCCAGACCTCAAACTCAAATGCTTCTCCACTCAAACGCTTCTCCACTCTGGGGTTTTCAGTATTCAGTCCCAGCAGTGCCTCTGAATTTGCAGCTTGAGTCCATCTCAAATCCAACCCAGTCCTAAATAATACATTATTGTAAAAACTGTAACTCTATCCCCCACAGACTGCCTGCCCCAGTAATAGCTTCTTATTCCCAATTGCTTTTCCCATACCAGAATGAGCAAAGGCTGAGCTAGCAGTTAAAGCAAGGGATTGTGAGCTGGGGGGTCTGGGGTCTAATCCCTGCTCAGCTCCTCATGTATTTGGGGAAAACACTTTACTTTTCTGCCCTGAAAAATAAGGTGGCACTTCTTTTAGACTTAGTTCATGGAAGTTTGCAAATGGCTTTAAAGTCTGTAACAGAAAAGTACTGTAAAAGGTCAGAGTATAATTATAAAATAGCTAATAACCTCTTCTTATTTTCTGTTGTTGGGGATAGCATAGGAGAAATAAGTTTGACTAAAACCTCAGGGATCTCAGAAGACTCATGAGAAACCTGAACTGGCACAAGTCTTTTCCCTTTGGATGTCCCAGAGATTGATTTGGACGGGCACAGCCCTGAAATTGTTATTTCCTCTGAGAGTTTCAGGATGTTTCCCAAGGCAGAGAGAGAGACTAAAAAGGCTGAAAGTGATGCAAAAGTTGCTTTGCCTTTAGGAAATGGGCTGGCAGTGGAAGAGCTGCACAGCCCTGGGAAGGGAGGACAATTTCAAAGGGAACTTCTGCCATTATTGCATGTTTTGGCAGTGATGGTGATAGATCTGAGCAGAGAGAGTGAAACAGCTCGTAACGAGGCAGGAGGCACTTGGGCAAGCCCAGGGTCCCTGTCGGTGCAGTCAGTGCACGGAGCTGCCAAGGGCACACCAGGGCTGCAGGGAACACATGTCCCCAGAAAGCACCAGCAGCTTTCTGGAGCAGTGGAGAGCAGAAGGCTGACTCCCTCCTCAAGCCCAAGCACTTTGGGAAGACCACTGCGAAGCAAAGAAGTGCCTCAGCCCCGCCATCCTCCCCTGAGCTGCTATTCCTGAGCGCCCGCGTTATGTTTTCAGTTGGTATCCAAAAAAAAAAAGAAAAAAAAAGAGAAGAAAAAGTCAGTTTATGATAAGCAGCAGATCCTTGTCACCCCACCTCTGCCAATCACCAGATAAAAGGAGTCATTATTTTAAGACCCCTGCAGATGTCTGTCTGTCTTTTGTAATGAACTCGTGAGCGCCCGCGATCGCCGTGGCTCTGTTAATTGGAGCACCCACCGTGCCGGCTGCTGTTTGTGTCACACGAGCGATTCCTCCTCCAGCAGGCCTGGTTTGCAGACAGACACACGTGCCTGCACACATTTCCATCCAGGTGGCTCCAGAGAGCCAGACCAGGCTCCTCTGGGGAGCACAGCATCTTCCAGAAACCTGCTCTGTGTCTCCTCCCGGGGCTGCAGGAGGAGTCTGGGGCAGCCCAGGTGCCCTGTTAACTGGGAACCAGTGTGACTGGCCACCCAAGCACTCCAGCTCCCTGACTGGCTGCCACCTGCAGCAATAAGCTCAATCAGGTAATTAATACCAGCCTTTACTACCTGCGCTACTAGAACTGCCACGAAGGAGACGGTTTTGTTACTTTTTAAAAGAGCTTTCATGTGGTTACTGGGGCTTGTGAAAATAAAAAAAACCCAAAACACCCACCCTCATCCCCCCTGATAGCCGTCTGTACAACCTGCTTTGTGTTTCCCTCCTCCTCCAACCCCCTTCCATGACTTTCAGGCTTTCAAGTCATGTAATGTTTCGACATGGCACTGGGAGAACAGCGAAAGAACAGAATCATCACAAAGAGGTTTGAAAACCCAACAAAACCCTTCAGCAGCGGGACGAGCTCAGTTAGCTTTGTTTAAGCTTGATTTCACCGTGGAATTTATTTACCAGAGAAAACTCAGCTCCGAGATGCCACATCTGGTGTTTCAGTGGGGGTGTTCCAGCATGTTTGATTGGTTGTTTTTTGTTTTGTTTTGTTTTTTGGTCCAAGAAGCAAGGAAAAGGAAAAAGCCCAAACCTGTGGTTCTCCAGAGGGAGTTTAATACAGCAGTTGGCCCAAGTTACATGTCTAGCCAGTGACTGAGCACTAAATTAGAGAAATACCACATTCCTTCACCCCACTCATATCCCCACTTTACCTCGTTTTCCATCTGTCTCAATCACTGGGCCATCCCGTGCTCTGCTTGCAGTCCAGCAAGGCCAGAATTCAAGGCTTTTCTTTCTATTTCAGCCACTATTTCCTATCAGCCCTCCTGAGACCCTCAGAGGTGTCTTGTTTAATAGATGATTGATAGCTCAGGGCCTTGGGTGACCTTCAAAGAGCTAAGGTTGGCTCAAAAAGAAGACCAGGTCTTGATCAGCACCCTGTGGCTCTAAACCTTGGCTTAAACTTTCCCTACAGAAATGCTCAGTCAAACACAAAAATCACGGAGGTTCCTCATCCCAAGCGATACACAAATCCAAGAAACTACCAGAACATCAGCTCCATCTTCTAGTCTGATGGATACATCTCACTGGGAGAAATGAGGAGCTCAGTCTCTGCTGCAGCAGGTGCTTAGGAAGTGATGCTGAATGTTGAGGTACAGGTAACCTCTGCTGTGCTTGGCTGTGAACTTCTTGCGACAACCTTTGCCCAGTAACTTGCTGATTGCCTTGAATCCAACTTTAAGCAATATTCAGTCATTATTTAAAGGCCTAGAAAATCTACTGTACATCTGAAAAGGAGGTTGTGGTGATTAACTGTGCTCTGGACAAAAGCCCCTCGACCTTCAGTAGCTCCAACTTACTGGATCTTGCTATACTTTTGCCTGCAGGTTTAAAGGACCCTCTGACTGGAATTGATTACTGTGAATAAAGGGACCTTCTGCCATCTTTGCTACTCCAAAACGAGAACAAGGTGGTTTCTCAGCCCTGTAATGAAGGGGAACCAGATGTGACGAGCTGCCATCTTGCCAGGGAGCACAGCTGGATCCAAACCGACACACACACCTGCAGATGCAGCACAGCTTCCACAAGCAGGAGCACAGGCATGGAAACCACCAACAGAGGAAAGAAGAGCTGCCTTCAGCCCCTGTGCCTGGATTTGCTGTGTCTGAATTTCATGCAGGTTTGTCAGGTTGCTGGTTATTTGTTCTCCCTCCAGCTTTCAGGAAAGGATCAGCAGTTTCAGGAGCAGCCCCTCTCCAGGCCTTGGAGAGGGAGGAGCGAGGAAATCAGTGCTACAGATCCAAAGTGATCAGACAGCCACAAATTACAACTCGAGAAGGGATGTCTGGACCTGAGCACGCAAGGGATTTTGTTCAGGGTTTCTTTCTTGTTGTTGTTTTGGACTTTTTATGAGCTGAGTGGTCTCCTTCCTGAAATAAGGCTTAGCAGTTGAGGGGTGTGATTGAAGCTGGAAGTAAAGGCTGTCAGTGCCTTTTCCCAGAGTTCTAGGAATAGAAAGAAATATCTGGGGGGAATAAGAGTTATTCTAGCCCTGCCTATCCTAAGGTACAAAGACATGTACAAGTAATTTAGAATAATAGAGGTATTTTCTGTAACTGACCACCTAAAGCCCTGTTACCTCTGGTAAACCTTCTGCTTCAAGGAAGAAGTTCATCATCTTTTCTTTAGGCATCAGCACTGAGAGCATCAGCTGCAGCCTCAGAGCAACCGGTCTGACTGGGAAGTGGAAGCAGTGGGGAATTGTGGCTCCCTCTGAAGTAATGCAGCAGCAGAGGATCAGCTTCAAGGAACATGCCAGTGAGTTAGCAACACTCCCCAGAAAAGGCCACTCTGACAACACAACATCATCCATCACGGGCTGCCAAGGACGGCTTTACAGCCGTCAGGGACCGGGCTGGCAATTGCAGCACAGAAACAGAGCACGCAGGGTATTCGGGCACCAAACGGCACGGGGAGCCACAGCCTGGGGGCAGGAATCTGCATTTCCATCTTCGGCGTGAGCAGGGGCTGGTCCAGCTCCGGGCTGCCCTGGCTGAACTCAGCACAGCTACACTCGCTGCCAAGGGGCAGAACAAGGGGCTCAGGGAGCCTGAGCAGCAAACACATCGCAGTCACTCCCCTGTGACCTGCTGTGCCACGTGGGAACAGCTCCCGGACACCTGGATGGGAGCAGAGCACCACGCTGTGCCAGGGGGACCTCTCCCTCACCCTGCAGTGCTGGCCAGGAAAAACAAATGGAAACGCTCTGCTCCCGGCTCTGCTGCTGGCCACGCTCCTCTGCATCCAACACACTCCCCAGAGCAGCAGCTTCAAACCCAGCCCTGGCCCCAGGTCGCTGTACTGGGATCTCCCTCCAAGTGCAGGGACCTCAGAGTCTGGGAAAGCCAATGCCTGTGATGGAACTTACATCTTGAACTGGAATATCCCCATTAATTACGGCTCTGTAGGGATGTTGCCAATGGGAAAGAATTTCACAGATGCAAGAGCTGTATCTCACTCCATCCCCTCCTTTAATGCTTCAAAGATAGGCCAAATGATCTGGTAGCAGATGAAGCTTTTAATTATTCCCAAATCCCTTGGCTCTTCCCGCATAAAGGGCCCGAGTAAATTTTCCCTGGAAAGGTAACAGAGCATGGATCCCGACGTGAAAACAGCCAAGAACATAGGATGTTTGCAGTCTGAGAGAAAGGCCTGAGACCCTGCATGTCAATATTTAGAAGTCCATCCAAAATCCCAGGCTCTAAACTTAGTTCCAAACACAGCACATCCAGAGCTGAATCTGTTTTGTCTCTGGCAAATTACATGTTCTGCAAATTTTACCATTTATTCATCTGATTTGTTTTCCTTGGTCATCCCAGACACGGGATGATGGTGGGAGGTTATTGTACTAATATTTGTAATTCCTTTGAGAGTCTCAGATCACGAGTACCACTAGAGGAGGGCAAAGCATTGCATCAGCAAGAGCTGCTTGTTATCCCCCTGTCTCAGGATTTCTTGCAGGTGATGGCCAAACACTGACTGTTGCTGCTCAGTGTTTTGTCTTCTTCTGCATCTATCCTGACTGAAATTTGGGAGGTGGAAATGCCAAGTGCCTGAATTCAGAGGGATCCACTTCCCTGCTAAGCAGAGGCAGCCTCAATCTGCTCCCACATCTCCTCACTGCTTCACTTATCAGAGAACTCAACCTACTTTAATACAGGCACAAGAAAGAGAAGAGCCTGGAGCTGGAATGTGGGTTCAGTCCAACACTTAGATCCTGAGAATGGAAAACTCACAGTCCCTGAAGAGGAGAGAGCCTGGGTTGTGGTTTCTAGAGGGAGAAATTTAATACAAGCTTGTGGAGTAAATAAACTGCAACCTCATCCCTACGTCTGGCGTGTGAGAACCTTCGGTCCCGGGCAGAGGGAAAGAAATCCTGTCTTTAATGGTGCTGGAGTGAGGAGCAAAGGAAAACCAGATGCAAGGCCAGGATGAGCCCAAGCAGGCGTGGCACTGCTCCTTCACAAGGGTACTCTGGTGGCTGGTGCCCACTGCTAACCACGGGATGGGGAATGGGATGGAGATGCCACATCCCCCACCCGGCTGGACCTGACCCTGGTGGGTGGGGTAGGAGGCAACTCCAAGAGGCAGGGACAGGAAATTTCCCTAAATCCTCTTTAATCCCCAAAGACACTCATGTGTCACAGAGCAAGAATCAGCCTGCAGAGCATCATTGTTAGCTCGAGAAATACCCACCGCAAACTTCCCCGGCCGTAAAAGACCGAGGCAAAACCATCCCAGAAGACCAGCGTTTTAAGTTGGTGGCCAGCTCTGTCGACTGCTGGCCCTGGGTTTTAATTTCCTGAAGTGCCTCATTTCTCTCCCTTTGCAAAAGGGAGCCAGCAAAATCCTCTTTCTCCCTTTCTTTCTCCCCTCCTCGCAGTTGCTCTTTGAGTAAGGCCGTACCTAACAATTATTCAGGGAAACATTATGTTGACATTACTGTTTAGAAAATAAAAAAGGGTTTTTAAAGCTAGAGAGTAACATCGTGACCATATAGCACCAGTGAATGATTAAAAATTTAGATGACTGCCTTTGAAACAATAAAAAGCTTTCGAAGCTTCTTAATGAGCAGCTATCAGAAATAAAGCATTTAAAACTTCAGAAAGTGCCTCTGTGGAAATTTCATTGTCTTTGATGCTGTAAAATAACTGCAGGGTGGATTCATTTCAAGTTCTTTTTAGCATACTGGTCGTTTAGAAATATTGGGAGATATCTTTCTTAGCAATATGTGGGGAAAACAATGTCTTGGTCGCTTTCATTTATCTGCAATTTGACAGGAGTGCAGTTTATTAACTTGAAAAGAGACAGATACATTATCTGAAACACAGAGAGTATAGTGGGTATTGCCTCCTTTTTATACCAGTGGGAGTCCATGACACTTTGAACTTGCTCACCATTAAACGCCTTCCTGAGTTGTTGAAGAGGCCTTTAAAAAGGGAGCCTGTGCATTTATGATGTAAATTCGTTATTTTGACAGTCTTTGAAATCTGTCATATTCACGTCCAATTTAATGCACCGCAAAAATTCTTTTCTTTTAAAATACTTTTCTTTTAAGATTTCAAAGCCATTTTCATGTAGAAAACTATTGTTATACCTAATATATCCTGAAAGTGTTTTAGCAAAGGAACTTATATGATTCTGTTTTAAGTCATGTCAGGTTTTAAAACATGTCATTTCTTCAAATAAGCTTTGACCATCATACCTTTTTTTTTTTTTTTCCTTTCCATTAGTTAAAGTGCACTTGATTTCCATGGATACAATTAGTCAGAATATCTGCTATGGGATCATCATGGGATCAAACGGGGTCCTTTCAGGCTGTATTCGGTGGAGCAATTGCCCACATATCTGAGATCAATACAGACCAGCACACAGGTAGGGAGATGCAGAGAGCTGAGGGCTGGTTGGGAAAGTGGAGGATTGTACTGAAGCACAGCGTATTTAACGAGAACCTGGGCCAGGGGGAAAATTAAACAGCTCCTTTTAAAACGATGAGCTCCGACTATTTACTCTAAACGTGGAGTGGGGAGAGGAGGGGCAGGGCAGGAGGGGGCCAGGCAGCATCTGATGAAATCCAAGTTCAGTTTATTTCTGGTCAAATCCAAGCCTCACACATTTCAGCTCGATCTTCAATCCAGACCAACCTCCTTAGGCTCACTAATCCTCATTACACAGTGGATTTTAGCTGTACCTGCACTTCTTTATCAGTTTGCAGGATATTTTCAGCTGGTACAGAGGTCTTCATGCGGCTCTGCTTCAAAGCCATGTACAGAGGAGGTTCTGTACAGAGTTTCAGACTGTTTACTGATGCCTTATCACTTTGGGAGAGGAGGTTGGTGGGCAGGGGGAACACATTTCTCCAAAGCAGTGCAGAATCATCTTAATCTAGAGAAACCATCAAATAAGAGTTTCAAAGATCTCCTACTACAAAGGAAGGCATTAAGCTCACTCCTTGCCTGCCCAGACTGCAGGGCTGTTTTGGAATACATGGAAATATGCCTGTAACACGAAGGAACCTTCCACTGATGGTTTAAGCACCATTTCACATGTCCCCAGTGGCTGGGTTTAAAAAGCAGTGTATCCTGAGTGAGATAAACCAGGAGAATCATTACTTCAGTGGCATTTAACCCTGTAATTGGGTGGGTTTTTTTGGGCCCTGATTTTATAAGGTCACCCTGTTATTTTCTTTGCTGGCTGGCTTGTGATGGTGCTCTCACATGTTATTACTCTCTTCCATCACAAGGAATGATATTTCGGGACTGAAAGGGCGAAAGATTTGTAAGGACTGTCCTTTCCCACACTGTGATTGTCTGAAAGCTTCAAACAGTCAAAGGCTGAGTGGAAACGTGCTTTAGATGGTGTCTCTGGGGCAGAAATCCCCCCTGGTCTAGGGGTAGAAAAGAACTATAAGGATCTGATCATTTTACGGTTAGATCGCCTTGTCCCCCCACAAAGGCAGGATATCCTTTCCTGATAGAACTTGTATCAGATATTAAACCAATACTACACTTGATCTCAGTAAAAAGGCCATTAAATCCCACAACTTGAAAAAGGCATCTTGATCCTTGAAGCAGGGAATCCTGCAGTGCTTGCTGCCTGCTAACCCGCCGGCCCGGCAGCGCTCGCTCACACAATTCATTCCTGCTATCATTTCCCCCGCTCTCGGATTTCCTTGGCACGAGCAAAACCTCGGGCTGCATGAGAAAATACTTTGAAATGGTGCCTAATTGACTTGGGCCCGGTTCAGGGTATAGTACACCACACAAACCACCATAACATCAATCAGAGGGGGGAGAGAGGATGTCCCCATGTTTGGCTTAAACTACGGGGGTATTTCCTTTGCCGAAAGCATTTTAATCACACTTAAGTATAGGTTTGCTGCGGCAAAAGAGACCGACCTATTCCAGTCGTTGATTTTTTCCCACAGAAGGAAACTTCTGTCAGGCATCCCGGGAAACGGCCCAGGGTTCGTTGCACCAACTGCACTGACTTCAACCAGCCTTATCGTGTCTCTCCTGTCTTTACTCCCACAGTAAGAGCCATGTTTCCGTGGTCTGCCACAGTAATATTTCCATCCCAGTTTGATGGTATTAAACTTAAGTCCCTGGGATCTACGCTCCCCCTTCTCCTTCCTGGGTTTTATGCCCTTTCCCCTCGCTCCCCCCTCTCCAATTAGTGCTTGTTCGCTCTGATAGTGCCTCCGTGGTAGAGAAGAAACAGGAGCCAGTTGTTATAGATATAAAAAACCCCCACGTTATTGTCAAACAAAGCTTTTGGGTTTAAATGTCTCAGTTTTTGGTCATGCAAATGTCAGACACCGAGCATTTCCACTAAGGTTTGAGTAACCTCTGTGAAGAGGTTACAGTGCTTACAATATAAACAAAACAGCACAGTACAAACTAAACAAGTGTTTACAAACATCAGCAAGTGAGAGAGGAGGAGAAAGAAGGGAAACAAGCCCGTGGTAAGCCACTGATAAACTGGAGATACAACAGGAGAAATTATCAGATACTTGAAGGAGAATAAAAGCACCACTCTCTCAAAAAGCCCTATGAAACTCCAGCCATCTCATGACATGTTGCAGCTCATTCTCGTGCACTTGTGTTTGGAGAGCAGAGCAAACACATAAATAACAATTGACATCCCAGCTCAATTTCAAGCCCATTGAGATACCACCTCTGGGAATAGTCATGAAATCAGTATTTTATTGGAAAGAGGTTTCAGGGGTACTTCCAGTTGGACAAAGCTATTTAGTGAATCACACACGCCCATCAAAGGATGGGAAGGACATTCCCCTTGCAGCTTCAGCCATCACTCCCTCCCTGTCTGGCACAAGAGGGGCTGTAGCTCATGTGCATTGCCATCATGTTATCCAGGTAAATGGGAGCTGTTCCTTGCATGCCCAGGTCCAAACTGGCTTGGATTGAGATGTTAAATCCACTGCCCTCAACCCCACGTGAAACTGCAAGTACAGAGCTCTGAAGAGCAGCGTGTTTTGCCAAGAAACCCCTCCCAACAGGCAGGCTACTGAATCCTGCACTCCCCTGATTTCTAAATGCCTTTCAGGCATAGACAATGTCCTGCCCTAAACAGAAAAACAGCCGCTTCCAGGGAAAAAACAGAAGGAACAAATGTTCCCTCGTAGCCCTCTGTCCCAGACTTGCAGCCCTCTGTCCCAATCCAGAGTCCTGTACCTCACATCAACACCCCTGGGACTGGAAGGAACAACCACCCACACTCATTTAGGAGAGAACAGTTCATCTTAATGCAAATATTGCCCAATTATGCGAAAGGGCTCAGTGCCTGGGACACATGGATGCAATTCATGGAAGGGTCCAAACAAAGCAAGAGCAAGGAGTCCTGATCTGTTGAGCAACGTCAGGCAAAGAACAAACACAAAGAGCCACTGAGGAACATCATGGCATCGGGAGACAGGCCAGGATACCCTGATAGAGAAGTTTATCCGTGCCTAAGGGTAACAGTGTGAGAGAGGATGCTGGGGCATGAAATGGCCTTGCACACACTTCTCACAGCTTTGTGCTCCTTTGCCTGTTGATCCTCACCTACACATGCCCAGCCCAGACACCTGCAGAGACGCATTTGGTTCGGCCAGGCTTCATCAACACATCTTTAACTATCATCAATTTGATGGTTTTGCTATTTATTTATTTATCACCTGGTTATTTTTTTTTCTGTCCCCTGAAACAGCCTGCAAACGCGAATCCTGCTGTTAGGATTGTCGAAAACAATCAAAATTTAAAAAAAAAAAAAAATAGAGAAAAATCAGAAGGAAAGCATAAAAAATAAGAGGCAATGAAATATCTCCCGGACGGAAAGGGAAAGAGTAAAACTGCAACAGTGGGTTGCAAAAGCAAAATCCATTGAACTTCACAATCCTAGCAACACATCCCTTTGTTTACGAACCATCTGAAGCAAGTTCTACCCTGCAAACTCCGTGGGGAACCCTGATTTCTCTAGCCAAATTAACTAATTTTCCTAACACACACTAAAATCCGGCCATTTGATGTGTCACTCAAAGCCTGTGCTCCGTGTAAATAAAAACAGCCCACGGTTTGGATTGCACAGGAGCCCATGAAGAGAACATCAGCATCCCCAGCAAAGGGGGGTGGAGGACTCTGTGTTCTCCACCTGGGCAGGGCTTTTCATCCAGGAGGAGCACCAAGAGCTCGACTTGTGCAGGCGAAGATGTTAAAAATTACTGAAAGAAAGCTATTTTTAAATCTGCCACAGATACAGGATAGATTATATCCTTATATCATGTATAAAATGATTGCCATTTAAAGTCTCAAGTAGGCCGAGAGGAAGACGGTGCAACTTCACGGTGCCTTCACCTTGGAAACCCCCTTGCACCCAGGTACTGCACCTTCCCCTGCCCCCAGGTACTGAATAACTTCAGAAATAGCTGGGAAAAAAATCACACAGGCACCCTGTTAACACAGGCTACATCAAGGGTTTACAGGGAGCATGATCTGTCCGTAAATATAATGGAATCAAACTCATTCAGGCTGGAAAAGACCTTCAAGGTCACTCCTTCATTTCCAAGTAAGTACCAGGAATGACCCTGGTGGTTATGCACCCCTGAGGCAAAGTGTGTAATCTACTGGAGAAAGAAGAAATGATGCTTTGAGTGGCCTGATGCAGTAGACTGACTTAGTGACATGAAAACTACAATCCAATCTGTATTTTGTGGGATATAAAATCCAACAGGTTCAGAGCTGCTTTCCCATCCTCACAGGAGACTCCAAAACCTTTGAAGCCTCCACTGGGGCTGCATTTCCTTTCTCTAAGAAAGCTTTTTGTCCACCAGGACCAGATGGAGATCTCAAACCTCATTTGCAGTGAAGGTAACGTGCCAGAGACAACACGAAGTGATAACCTAAATGGAAGCGCTGACGTGAGCTCAGGCTTTAAATATTCACCATATCCCTGCTGTCATCTCAGTGTCACAGTCTGTAAGTCCAGACAGACAGACGTGGAGTGCACAGAGCTGTGAGGGAACCTGGCACCCTTTTCATTTTTAATTTCCATGTTTTTATAACGGCGTTTGATCTGTTTCCCCGGCACCCAAGGTATGACTCACTGCAGAAGAGTGACACAAACAGTGTATCGTAGCTGAAATTCTTGTCCTGTGGGTAAGTGTGACTGGGCACTTCAGCCCTATGGAGCAGGTGACTCACTGCCAGGCTTGCAGTGTCCTCAGCTGGACACGATTCTCCTCCAGACCTTTTTCCGAGTGACCCATTTACTGAGTCACTCCTGCAAAAAGGGCCATGGCAGTGGTTACCTGCAGGAGGAAAGCAAAGGGGAGCAAACAAAGAAGGCTGGTTTTGAAATATGAGCAGGTGTAGATGGGACAGGGGGAATGGCTTCACACTGACAGAGGGCAGGGTTTGATATCAGGAAGAAATTCTTCCATGTGAGGGTGGGGAGGTCCTGGCACAGGTTTGATGGAGAAGCTGTGGCTGTCCCTTCCCTGGAAGTGTCCAAGGCCGGGTTGGATGGGGCTTGGGGCAACCTGGGCTGGTGGAAGGTGTCCCTGCCCATGGCAGAGAGTAGAATCAGATGATGTTTAAGGTCCCTTCCAACCCAAACCATTTCATAATTCTTTTTAAACTGGGGAATGCTCCATTGTGTTCTCCCATCTGAGGACTCAGAGGCTTGTGGTGCTCATGGAGCCCCAGCAGCCACAAACTCAGGGAACTGCTGTCCATCCTTTGCTTCTCATACTTTCCAGGGTGGTGGGAGATGCTCAGTGGTGCCAGGATAAATGGTATTTTGCTTTCTCAAGGCTGTTTTGGGGACTGAAGAGAGCTCTTGGCTCTGGCTCCACTGCCACACGCTGCCAGGTAAGTTTAATTAAGAAAAAAATACATATACGAGTTGTGCCAGCTTTAAAGAGAGGTGCCCACGAACAGCTCTGGTGCAGCTTAGCACAGCTTCCCCTCCCCAGAATCTGAGTGGGAGGCTCCCTATAACATTTTATAGCTTCATGATATTATTATTATTATGATTTATTATTATTTTATGAGCTTTTAGGTAAAGCTGCTGCTCAGCTGTTGGAGAGCCCAGCCCTGCCTTTAACCCAGCCCAGGTGCTCAGGCACACACGTGGTGGGGGCTCATTGCAGCCACTGAGCTGTCATCAGCCCAGACATTTCTCCTGCTCCCCACCTGTGCCCTCCTGGCACCAGGACATGGAAAATTCCCCAGGCACAATGCTGGGCTTGTGAGATCTGCCCTGGCTGGCTCCTGCTCACGGGGCTGGGGGGGCTCTTCTGCACAAACACACGAGCTGATTGACAAAGGGATCACCCTGAGCTGGCAGGGACATGGGGGGTGCTCAGTTGAACAGGCAAGAAGGGGAAGGGGAGGCTGCAAACACCTTCCAGTTCTGATGCTCGTGGTCGTGTGTATAAATTCCCATTTATATGAAAGGCCTTTTAGGTTGGGAAAGTGATTTAAAAGGGCAGCAGGGGAAGGGATAATCATGCTCACACTTTTGCTGATCAGCAAGAATTGAGCTCATAGCATGTAATTTTTTCCTCAGGGCTCTGACCCTACAGAGGCTACTAAAGTTAAATGCTGGGAACTCCCAACTATTTTTCTATTAATTCTCTGAGAGCCACTGTCCAAAATATGGTGCAGGTAGCTGCTTGCAGGAACATCACCCTCCCAGAGCAGCAATCAAAAACAATATTCAGCCTGTTCTCCTCCAAACTAGCAGAATCCAGTTGTACCTGGTTATTCCATCTTATTCTACACAAGCATAATTTTTTCCCTTAATTCTCCTGGTGCACCTGTGCCCTGCATCTCCACACTGTATCACACCTCGCCCTGCTTTCTCTCCTAGATCTCCTAAGTGCTCCTCTCCCATGGGACAGCTCCAGCTGTGCAGGGAGAGCACAGCAAACACTCAGAGAAACAGGTGATTTTACGGACCAGAGGATGAAAAACACACACACCATCAACATGTTCATCCCCCCTCATCTTCTGCATCCTTAACCAGTGGAGAACAGCATTTTCTCACACTTCCAAGGAGCCCCTCCCAGAAGCTCTGCTGCCTCCTGTTTAATCCCAGTGGGGCTGAGTGGATTTCCCTTTGCCAGAAGGTCTCCCTCTCAGCCTGCCTTCGCCAGGATCCGCTCAGGTTCAGTCTCTGAGTTTTTCTCAGAGAAGGCAGAGGGGGAAGTATTTGTTTCCCAGTTCCAGATTTTCTCCTGCACTTACATGTTTGTCCATGAAAAAAAAAAAAAATCCCTCTATTGTAAAATTTGTCAAATGAGACCACCCAAGTGGCCAAAGGGAGGGAATTGGGAAGGAGGAAGAAATGCCTTGAAAACCATTTTCTTTTTGATGGTTTAGAAAGGGAATTGAATGTTATTGTCTCACTTTAAATATGTTCTTTATGAGGAGGTCATGTAGCAGGCACATAATTTTCTAATTACAACCGTGCAGATAACATGGAAACAAAATATATGGAGATTTTCCAAAACAGAGGACGCAGTTTCAAACAATATACTGTACAGTTCATCTTCCAAGTCCCAAAATAAAGCAAAGAGCTTTGCTCAGAATGAACTAGATATAGCTGTAAGCTGCTAATCACTTCCTTTTACCCACTGGTTTATTGTCAGCAGAAAACCTAAATTCAGTCAGTCACCAGATAATAACTGGAAAATGTTGTCTGAGCTTTGATGGAGTTTTCTCAGGACGTGCTGGTGCCATCCATGGGAACAGTGTCCCTAAACCCACTCACAGGAAAGGAGGAATTCTGACCCGCTGTAGCAACACCAAGATCCAGACAGTTTTCCCAGCAAAACTTGCTCACTGCAAACTGCATGAAGGGAACTGCACGATCAGATCCCATTAAATTGGCAGGAAATGAGGCTTAAGTGAAAACCAGTGTTCATTTTCAAACATCTCAGGCAGTGCTGCTGTTCCACCAGGGTTGGTGAGACTGATTTTCCCCCCCATCCCTCTGGTGCTTTAGCTCCCCAAAGTGGGTTTACTGGGCTAGAACAAGGTGTCCTGTGCTGTCCACCTGCCCTGGGACCTGCAGGGTCAGACGTGCTCTGGACATGATCCACTAGTGCCTGGTTCCATAGCAGGGCCAGTTCCTTCAGGGAGGTGGAAAATTGTGGGACAGCGCTGGGAACGTGACCCCAAGATGCCCTTCTTGGTCTGTCCCACCTCCTGAGGTTGAAGGAGGGGTTGCATTTGGGTACAAAATGGGATTACAAGTTATCTATGCCTTTTATCCCTCCCCAGATTTGCCTTCACCAGAAAAAGTATCCTGCGAGCTTCAGGACTGGTAATGCCTTTGTGCAAAGCTTCATCTCTGGGGTAAGCAGGGAGAGTCACAACTCAAGGCACAGCAGAAGGCCCTGGTGAATGCCAGGAGGGAGCAGGACAACTCCTGACCAGCCAGGACTTCAACATCCTCAGGGAATGGCACAGTGACTTTGTATCTGTTATTCACAACTCTCCAATACACATTTTCCCAGCAGACAAAAAAAAAAAAAAAAAAAATCAAGTGTCCCTTTGGCTCCATCCAGCTGGATTTGACCATAATGAGTGATCAGGGTTTTCCAAGGAGGGTAATTTAAATGTGTTTACACTGCCACTACCCCCCCTGCTTTGTTTGCCCAAGATGCTCAGGATAAAGGGATGTGTCTCTGGTCTCTTTGTAGTTGAAGTAACGCAGTAGCTTGTAATTGAGTGGATCATTTTTAGGCTAAACAGTTCTGGTTGCAATCCTGGATAATGACAAATTACCGTGGAGTGAAAGGGAAGATGATGGGCTGGATTTCGAGCTCCTGCTCCAGAGAAAAGCCTGATTTGGGAGAACCCAGAGATGCCTCTCAGCTTCTTTGCTCACATCCCTCCCTGTCGAAAGCAAACCCATCCTTCTCCTTCACCACATCTGTTCCTGATGCTCAGGAATGCAAACTTAATACACACAATAGATGAAGCAGCTGGGAACTTCTGACCAAGCACAGAATAACCCTTTATGACCTGGAGTGACCGACCTACCTATGCAGTTAATGCACTCACTGCTCCTGCTGCTTCCAGTTACACTCTCAAGTAAAGCTCAAGCAACCTAAATTTCCTCGTGGCCTTTAGAAATTTAGACCAGGAATGTGATTTCATAGGTTTGCTCCAGGATGAGAAAAAGATAGGGGGAAAAAAGCGCATTGAATAAAGTAAAAGAACCCACATGGAATAAGGACATAAAAAGAGCAGCAAAGGACAGAAGGGGAAGGCAGGAGCAACCCCAGGCAAAGCAAACTGCTCTTTTTGTTCAAATGCTTTCTGTCCGAGCCTGCCCAGCAAGAAAAGCCCCTTTGAAAAGGGGCAGAGCTGGATTTCACACCTGTAAGCTGGACCTGCTGCTCCTGGCATGGAGATGGCCACAAAGACCCAAGTCAGCTCGGATCAGTGTCAGAGCAGTGGGGGCATAAAGGGGGCTGAGCCTTCCCCTTCACACCGCATTGCTCCAGAAGAAAGCTGTGTTTGTTCCAGGGGGGCTGAATAGGCTTTGGGGTTTTAGTGGGGGAGTGGTTTTTTTGTTTAGGGTTTTGGGTTCTTTTGTGGCTTCTTTATTATGTTTGGGAGGGGTTTGTTTCTGTTGGGTGTTTCTTGTTGTTGTTGTTGTTTTGTTTGGGTTTTTCTTTTGCTTTGTTTTTAAGCATCCACTTTGTATCTGTTTCTATCCCCAAAAGGGAGAGGAGTTCTGCAAATCCCCATTCAAGCCTCCCTGGGCAGCAGTGAGGAGCTGTGCTGTCAGAAGGCTCAGCCTCCTTGGGCAGGAGCACAACCCACCTCATTGCTGCAGCAAAACACCCATCCCCAAAAACCAGCTTTGACAGATCACAGTGAATCAGCTGCTGGCCCACCCCACCCCACGCTCCATTCACTGATCCCACACAGACACCACCGAATTTGTTCACCAGGAGCAGTTTTTAACCTGGGGATGTTCCAGAAAAGCTGCTGCTTTTCTACCCTGTCCCTGCCCCTTTTGGGCTGAATCCTGGTCCCCACCTCAGCTTGGCGAGTTCGGACCCTGGCACAAGGCAAAAATAGGTGACTGCCAGGGATCCACAAATTTGGAACCCCTCAAGGGCAAGTCTTTGGGCGCACCCCATGCCAGGCTATGTCTCAGGGTGCATCATTTCCTCTTGGTACTTTACAGAAAATAACTAGATCCCCCCAAATCCCGTTCAAAGGCACTGCCAGTGGAGTCAGTTCTCCCATCCCTGCACCAGGAATTAACGGCCTATCAGTGCCGTAATGTCTGTCCTTAACCCGGGGACCATTTGAAGCCCAGTATCTTCCCCATTCTGCACATTTCTTTTGCCAGGCAGTTCTAACGAGGTCAGAATTATTTTCCTCCCTTTGCTCTAATCTCCTCGAAGAACAAAAAGAAGTATGAAAAGAAAACACAATATTTATTGTAAATCAGTGACTTCTGCATTAAAATGATCAAAGTGTGTTTGCTGCACACTTGAAGTTCAGATGCAAAGGGATTTCCAACTTAAATAAATAAAAGATTGTTTTTCTGTAATGCAAATTGCGAGGGAGCAATCGGCACAAAGTCGTCAGGCGCGCTCTGCAGAAGGACTGGCCCACTCCTGCACCCCACATATTTTGCATGGATGATGCTCTTCATCTTTTCAAAGGAACCACCACTCCACCAGGGCATGCTAATGCGTGCCAAGGGGGTAAAGTGGACTCCACTTGATGTCTGATTACAATATGCAGCTTAATAATATAATTTCTCAGTTCAGATATTGATCCTTGGGAGCGAAGCAGTGCTGGGAATAGAGCGGAGCAGGGGGTGGAGAAATATCTGCTGCCTGTTTTCTCATCTAACAACTCCCCAAAGAGACAGAGCCTTACCCATCCCACACACCCAGGCGTGACAAGAGATCAAAACTCGCTGGGGACACGCACTGTGCCTTTCAGGTAAGTCAGACTATTATTAATGATCATAAAAGAAGCTATCAAGGTATTTTACATTTCTTTCATCTGGCAAGCCTGTGAGCACGTTTATTAATTGAGGAAGCCTCACTTTTCTGCAAGGTAGACTTTAACATTTCTTTACTACATCGGGAAGCCACGGCATGGGGAAGGCTCTGCTCACCCAGCACGGGCAGGGCACGGCACAGACACCACAGTCCTGTAACGGGGTACAGGGCACTGCCCCAGCCCCCCAAATCGAGGGCAACACCCTACCCTGTGCACCTGAACCTCAGGCAGGAGAGCAGACCCAAAGCCAACCTGCTCAGACTCCGGGCTGTGCTGGTGTGAGCAGAACAGCACTGCTAAAATTCGGAAAATAATCCATATTCCTGAAAAAAAGGGATCTCCTGCCATCTGGCACTACCCTCCCTCAGCCCTTACCACACTGCACAGAGCCAGCAGTCAGTACATGGAGGTGCAGCACACCCAGCACTGCTCATTTCTCAAGGACAGCCAGCCAAAGCTGGGAATATTTTCCCACATGGCAGTGGCACTTCAGCCAATGTGATGTTTTCTCCCTTCTCCCCGTGTTTTCGGAAGTTGTTCTGGTTAACCCCACGACCACCACAGCTACCACCACCATCCTGCGTGTCAGGAGCACTCACTCATCTCCAGGAGACATGTGGGCCCTGAAACCACCAGAAAAAAAATCCCCTCTGAAGATCAGGGACACGCTCATGTCGACATGTCCAAAGGGCAGGAAGGGGATTAGTGCATCAAAGTGACTAATTAGGGCAATGAGTTGTTTCTGAGACAAGACCAGCTCCAGTTGAAGGGATGTGAAGCGCCAGCTGAACCTGGAATATTTGTGGCAGACTCTTGGACCCCGTGAAAACCAGCACATGTGTTTCACTGTGTGCTAAGTGGGCACTCCTGGTTAAGTGTGTGAAGCAAAACATGTGCGTAAGTGTTTGCAGAATTCGGGGCTAAATCTAAAACTGATGGGCAATGGAGGGATCAAAACTTGAGGAGAGCAAGTTCACTCGCCCTCCACGGCTTCAACCAGACCATTTCACAAGATCCACTAAGAAAGTGCAAAGTTCAACCTCAGCACATTCCAAGCTCACTTGTACTGGTCCAGATTTTATCAAAACTACACCAGATTTTTAGGTTTTTCTCCCCCCACCTCTAAAAACAGGAGAAGACCAGCACAGCTCCAGGCCCTGACCAAGGATCGTGCTGCAGAGCTTGGATTCAGAGTAAAGCCTCCCTAAATTTCAGGATCCCCCTGTCCTGCACAGTTTACAACCTCCAGCTCCATGAGATGCAATTGCTTGACCCAAGGACAGCCTGTGACAGCCTCGAGGTGTGTTGTGCGCTCACCTTGTAGGTGACCACCACGAACTGAGCACAAACACTGCACTTTTAATCAGCTACAGCATCAGCTGCTGTATTCCAGCTGGCAGGAGCAGTATGGACTCAGCTCAGCAGGATGCTGTTTGTTTAGCTGGAAGTCTAGAACACGGCTCTTACTTATGCATCTGGGTGAATGACTGTATTAAACTTTAATTTCTTCCAAATAGAATAAAAATAGACACTCATATACAAATTAGCCACTGCTTTATGTACATTGTGTACCCCATAATTAGCAGGTGATATCCACTCTTTAATTTAAAAAAAAAAATAAAGTTGTTATGCTAAATAGGAGGGTTTTTTCTTAATTACAGGCTAATCCTATTTCCTCAGAACATGTGATATTTTCTTATCTCCCAAAATGGGAAAAGCACATTTGAATGGGAAGCATGTTTGTGTTCCAGATTGCCATGGATCTCAATATTCTCTGGAGCTGGAAAACAGGGAGGAAAGCTCCAAAGAATTACAGACCCTGGGGGCAAAGAGGCACCTTGGTTTGGCCACTCTGTGCCAGAGTCTCACAGCTCTGCCTTACACCTCCCTCAAGCTCTCCTGTGCCAGGTACCCCAGGCTGGCATCCTCAGCACTGTGTCCAGCCAGACAGGGAGCCCAGGCAGCCAAACAAGATTTTCAGACACATCCCTGGCATTTAATATCTGCACTTCAAGACAGGCACAGGGGCTGGTGAAATAAGACATCCCACTCAACATCTACAATTTCCCCAAAGGACCCCCCCTCCCACAAAAAATGTGAATTAAAACTAAACCTGGCAGAGTCTTTTGGCTGTGAGAGTTATCCTGCCAAAAATATAGAGTAGAGAAACCAGGGAAGTGAAGCAACAAGCCTCGTGTTGGATCAGCAGTGGGGCTGGAAACAACACCCAGCCAGTGCCTTCCTCTAACCACGGGCCTCGGTGGCTTTTGTGTTTCTCTTTCCATTATGCATACCCTTCCCTTTTCCCTTAATGATTTAGTGATGTTTGTTCCCTCACACTGCGTGCAGACCTTGCAGATCAAAATAGCCAGTCATCTAAAAAAAATTCCTCATCCTTTGTTCTTCAAAGAAACCAAATAATCTCAATCCTTTGAGAGAACTCAAAGGGTGAAGGCAAAGCATCAGGACTGATGAGAACAATAGCGGTGTATCCCCCCGACGGACGAGCATCTCCAGTGCTCTGTGGTTATTAAAAAAAAAAAAAAAAAAAAAAAAAAAAAAAAAAAAAAAAAAAAAAAAAAAAAAAAAAAAAAAAAAAGAAGGAAGGATTCCTTGTAGTGAAAATTCTTGGGTCAATTACTTGTTGCCACAGGGAGATTTCCTAGGAATTTTATTGTTATTATCACCATTCGATGATTATCTGTAGCAAAACAAAGGTGAATTTTGATGCGAGGAGATGCGATGTTTGGTAAATCTCAAACAACAGAAAGTAGAAGGGGGTGGAGTGCTGGGAGATCAAAGTCCCCTTGATTCCTGTAATGTTTTGGAGCCAATGCTGGACATTTACTGATGCTTTCAGGGGCCTGAAGTTCTTTTTTTTTTTTTTTTTCGTCACTTTGGAAAGGTTAAAGAGTGGTAAAATAGCAACTGGCCATATAACCACAACATTTCTGCAGCGAGCAGGGTCTCCCTGCCCATCCCTCACTGCTTGTGTCAGGGAAGGAAAACCCTTCAGTCCAGGACGTGGCAGTGGCAAAGGCTGGTTTGCCTTTTCTTTGGGACCAAAGAGAAAAGGAAATATCAGAAAGGGAAGAGGCCAAAGCATTTCCCCCACACTGGACTGGTGTCTTCCTTTGACAAAAGCAGGTGAGCATTAATTATCTTTTTAAGAATGAAAAATTAATGTAAAATACCGTATTTTTCACCCTCAGACACGAATTGTTGTGCATTTTCCAATCAGCTACAGCAGAAATGCTCTGATTCACACCTGGAACTTTGACAGACAGCAAAGCTTTGATTCGAAGCCCTTCCTCAGGCTCTGACAACCCCACTAAAGGATTTGCAGGTCCCAACTCCACTGGGGTAAGGGACAACCAGACACAGCCTCCACCTGCACAACCCCTTTGCTGGGGAGCTGGTGGCTTCACACGGGGATGGGATGGACAGTTTGTGTTTCCCCCGCCCTATTTTCCACATGGCAGGACACTGGGATTTTGCCCTGCTCTGAATCACATCCCAGGGGAGCCCGAGGTGCCTGCAGTTGCTCAGAGAAGCAAAGGTACCTGCCATGGCAAGTCTGGCAGAAGCAGGGCCAGAAGAAAGGATGGCTCCCATTGAACTGGTTGCCTGAAGAGAATTAATCCACTAAACATATGTTCTGGAAATGATACATTTGGATATGAGGGCTGATAGGAAAATGCCACCTGGGTATCAAGTGGGAAGCTGAAATATGCCTATCAAGCCAGTACTCTTTGATCACCAGCAGTGACTCATCATTTACACATCACAGCAGGATGCTCAACTCCACAAGGCACAGTCAGCCCAAAAGGAACACGGATCAGCTGAGTATTTATGTCTTAAAAATGTGCAGCCATTGAATAAATAACAAAAAACAACCTAGTCAGCCTCCCAAGGGCAGCATCACCCTAAGCTCAGACAATTTACACGTGTTTGACACAACTATGAGCCCCACTGCTCACCAGAGTCGAGGTGTTCCCATGAACACCACGGCAGGGACCAGGCTCTCCCTGCACTCCCAGGGCTGGGAGCAGGGAGCAGCCCAGCCACAAACCACACAGCCACTCTGCAGAAAACCCTCCCCCAGCCCGTGCACGGAGCTCACCTTCACAGCCTGGGGGTGGCTCAGCCCGACATCAGACACTCCCTGGTCTCCTCATCCTTCGGCTTCGCGGGTGTTCATCAGAGCAGCGACAGCACAGGACCCTCTGCCACGTTGGCACAGCTGAGCAGCCACGTGGAAGGCCACGTCAACAGTGTTCTCAGCCCCCTCCACGTCCCAGGGAAGGAGCAGGGCACTCCTGCAGCCACTCTTAAAGGCAGCATCCCTGGGGAAGGCTGGGCATGTTCTCAAGGCAAAACAAGAGGCACCTGTGCTGAGCTGCCCTCCCCTCCCCTCTCCTAATGTGCCCACCTGGGCTCCCTTCCCAGCTCCTCTCTGAGGAGAAGGTCATCCCTCCCCCACCATCCCCCTCCCACTGCACCAGGCAGGGATCAGCCCCCAGCACCTGTTTGTGACGTAGAGACATAGAATGTACATGGAGTCATGGAATGGTTTGGGTTGGAAGGGACATTAAAGCCCATCCAGTGCCATCCCCTGCCATGGACAGGAACACTTTCCACTAGCCCAGGTTGTTCCAATACCTGGCCTTGGACACTTCCAGGGATGGGGCAGCCACAGCTTCTCTGGGCAACCTGTGCCAGGGCCTCCCCACCCTCACAGGGGAGAGTTTGTCCTAATCTGTGGTCTAACCCTTCCCTCTGTCAATGGGGAGCCATTCTCCCTTGTCCTGTCACTCCATGCCCTTTTCACAAGTCCCTCTCCATCCCTCTTGTAGCCCCTTTAGGTGCTGGGAATATCCAGGACAAAACCCTGGGCTCACGTGGCTCTCCTCTCAAGTCCAGCGTTCAGCTGAGCTTTGCCCAAAGACTTTGGCTCAAGTTTTCAAAGCCCTGGAGCAAACCTGGTCCCAGTTTTGAGCTGATCTGAACTCACTTTAAGCTGATTTATAGTTCAGCATTAAAAAATAACAACAAAACCAAATGTTTCCTGAAATGGCCACTTTGACCATAATTTATGTGGGGCCAGATGGAACTTAGTGTTTTTAATTAAACTTCATCTGGATTTTGTAATTTCAGTTGTGTTCTTTTTCAGAGCAAAACATGGAAGAAGGAGTGGAAAGCAGCAATTAATTCACATAAAATGTAATGGGGGGGGTAGTTACATAAATGTCTTGCAGCAGAGCAGTGTCCTTCCAGGTACATCCAGCTGCAAATGGAACACAACAGTGGAAGTGCTGCTTTGAGCTTGCCCCTGTACTGCTTGCCCAGGATTTGTTTCCCAAAGCCACACCTGATTCTGCAGTCCTTTTGCATCAAGTGTGCCATGCATAATACTGCATCCAAGCCATTTGGACACTGCCTTGTAGCTCTTTTCCTTGAGATGCTGGTATTTTAATAGCCAGGATTAACTCACAGCAAAAGCTGAACCTTTGACATTTCATCCTAGCAAGTAACTCACAAATTGATGCTAATATTTGGCTGTGCTCAGCAGAGACCCAGTCAACACTTTACAAAAATTTGCTCCTCCCTGAGGTTCCAAGGCTGGGTATTTTGTTGATTTTTTTTTTTTTTTTTTTACAAGGGGAAGAATATCTGGAACCTTTTAATGGATTAAAAATAAGTTGCAGTTGATCATTTGTTTGCGAGACAGAAAAGGCTTCAAAGATCCACAAGCGGATTAAGCGGGAGCGGTGGGATGATTCACAGGCTGATACGGGCCACCAGGCAGGAAGCGTCTCAAATGACTTGCTCCTTTGTGCCAGCATCAAAGCACCCCTAAATGACTGGCAGACCCCTCCTGGCCACCCTCCTGGGGGTCCAGGGTGGCAGCAGTGACGCAGTGACACGAGGTGTTCGAGGTTTTGGGGAGGAAGAGGGGACTCTGCCTCCTCGCTCACCCCGCTGCGTTGTGTCTGCGGTTTATGGCAGAAGCTCGTGCCAAAGCGTGTGTTTTATAGCCATAACCTTCTCTTCGTGTTGTTTTTTCCTGCCCTGCTTTTCTTTCTTTGTCTTCCCATCCCTCCTTTATCTTTTTGTTGTTGTTTTTTGGCTGGGCAGGAGGAAGCCGGGTGTGTGTGTCAAAGTCTGCAGCTTGAGCAATGGTCCCCTCTTTGTTCCTGCCTTATAACCAGGGCTCCTGTGCCAAGAAATGCCATCCCAGAGGGAGCAGGGTGCCTGGTGCTGATGCAGGGGCAGCTGAGGGTCACCTTGTGGGAGATGGATTTATGGCCCACTGAAGACAATGGGAAGAACACCCCTGACAGAACTGGGTTGTGGGTGAAGCTTGGGCTGATTGATTCAGGAAACACTGAGTAAAGGGTTGGAGAAGACAATTATGAGTTGTAAAATTGCTGCTGGCAGTCCTGGACCCACAATTGCTCTCTTTTAATGTCTTTCTACCTTTATTCTGAAGGTTCTGGGGGTAAAAGGGAGATTTCTGCAACCTCAGTCCTGCAAAGCTGGGCAGGGATGAGCAATGACGAGGTGTGGGATAATTCCTAATTGCAGCTGCCCAAGAGCAATGACAGCCAAGGGAGCTGTGGATCAGGGAGAGGGTCCTGAGCTGGCCAAGGGACACCTTCTGCCCCTGAGGTGCAAGGATTTGACATTTCACAAACTCAAGGAGGTCAAACTTCCCATCACTGGAAGTTTTCCAAACACATCCTATCCCTGGAAATGTTCAAGGCCAGGTTGGATGGGGCCCTGAGCAGCCTGGTCTAGTAGAGGGTGTCCCTGCCCATGGCAGGACGGTGGAATGAGATGATCTTGGAGGTCCCTTCCAACCCAAATCATTGTTTGAACTTTTGCTCAAAGGCTGCCAAGAGAAAGTTGGACCCTAGGGCAGAAGGCAGAGAGCTCGCTGGATTCCAGAGGCCAAGGATTAAGCCCACTGATCTTTGCAGAAAGGCTGCAGGAGATGGAGGCTGTCCACGTTAATTCAAGGCAGATACACAAGCATGGACCATGTGGCAGCAAAACTTCCAGATTTCACAGCAAAGGATTGGTGGTTTAATGGAGTGTACTGTGGAATTAGCTGGGAAAACTCTGCATAAAGGGAGGAGAAATATTGCATATACAGCATGTGAGATCATTATATTACAGAGACTTTCAGCACCATCTCATAAGGAACACTGAAAAAGACCTTATAAGAGACTAAAAAAATCCCTCACCTCTTAACATCCTGCACTTTTAACCAAAGGCTTGACTTGCACAGAGAGCAATGCTTTTCATATTTAAATCCCATCAGCACGATGATGGCAGGCCAGGAGGAAATATATCCAGGCTTTGGAGCCCAGCTATGAAGAGGGAACATATGAAAATGGGGTCAGCTGGGAAAAGAAGCTGACAGAAACCCCAGTGTGGCCACCAGCTGGGTGTCTGGCTGTGAAAGGCAGCAAGTCACTCTGTTCCACCAAGTCACCTTCATCCTCAGGTGGGTCTGGTGCTCCAGACGCTCTGTGGAAGAGCAGGAGCTGCTCTCTCATCACCAGGGCAGAGACCCCTGTGCTTTGAGATGGTTTGGAGCAGAACTGAGTGGAGCTGTACAGGTGGTGGGAGGTCCATCACTGTTCTCTCCAAAGCCATTCTGTCCCAGGCAGAGCACACAAATTGGGGGCTGTGGTCCCCTGTGCTGCTCTGGCTCCCAGTGCCTCTCCCTCCTGCAGTCCTGGTGATGGTGCCCAGGCAAACCCAGAACAAGAGCCAGCAGGTCCCTCTGCCAAGCATTCCAGCCCTTGGATCCATGCTCACAATGCTCTCTCCTGTCTTTTGGCACTCCAGTAGTCTGGCAGCTTCCAGCTACTGGAGCTGGTGCTGCTTTTATTTGCTGCCAGAGAAAACTCTCAGCCCACAGCTCTGACCAGCCATTGGGTTTGCAGCTTCCCAGCTCTCAGAGGTCTTTCAAAGTAGCTCTTTCTTTTGAGTTTGGCGAAACCACTGGCTTTGGTGAGATCTGCTGCTTCTCTTTGGATCTGGGGTGTTTCCTCACACGAGCACAACTCCCTCCACTCATGCAGATGGTGCTCTGAGTCACCCATTACACCCAGGCAGTTGGAAAGGGGCTGTCCTGCCCCCCAGCCCTGCACCTGGGCTCTCCTCTGCACCTTTTTCCTGGGCATCACAGCAAGGAGAACGCCCAGAGTGAAGGTGAACACGTATTTGGTCACATATTGCACATCCTGCTCAGCTCTGCACACACAGACTGGCAGACACCTCCCTCACCCACCCAGGGTGCTGCCAACCCGCAGTCAGGGGTCAGGCAGGGAACCTGTCTCTACTATCTCCCAAAATTTACCTTTCCTAACAAGGCTAAAAAGATGGTGTCTTAATGAGATGGGAAAAGTACATCAAGCTCATTAACTAATTACGAGGGAAAGTCCCTGCAGCAGATGCCTGCATTGCCTGAAGTACTGCTTACTCTTAACTGCTAACTCTGAAAAGGATTCTGCTTTTAAAGCATTATTTTGTTCCAACAGCACAACAGAGTCATTTATTTTTTATCATGCCTCTCCAAGCTCACCCCTTGCAGCTTTTACAAAGCTGGTGTGTGAGAGGCAGGGGCTGGGGGCACGGGCAGACATCCCTACAGCTTGCTGGGACCATTCCCCACTGGCACCAGCTGCCCTTTGAGGGACCATCCAGTGCCCAACACACTTTCACTGGCTTCAACTGGTGCCTCTACAGCTCTGTCAGGACCAAAATACCAAATGACCTGAGGGATGAGGGCTGGAGTATGAACTTATCAAACTGCCGAGAATAAACTCCTTATGGTCGGCAGGAGACTGTCCTCCTTTCCAGTGGGAGCTGATAAAGGAGGAGAAGGAGATGAATCTTGTGGCTACTCCTCATTGCACCAGATAAAAACTTAAACTAGAAATTCCATTTATATCCCTGAGCACCTATCATTGCTTCTGAACCAGGCACAGCTGTCATGTTGGGGCTGGACTATTCAAAGGTTGGATATTGGGAAGAAATTCTTCCCTGTGAGGGTGGGCAGGCCCTGGCACAGGTTACCCAGAGAAGCTTTGGCTGCCCCATCCCTGGAAGTGTCCAAGGCCAGGTTGGACAGAACTTGGAGCAACCTGGGCTGGTGGAAGGTGTCCCTGCCCATGGCAGGGGGTGGAATGAGATGATCTTTAAGGCCCCCAAAACATTCACCCCAAAAACATTTCCTCCCCATTAACTCCTAATGAGAACTGAAGAAGTTTCAGAGAACTGCAAAAACAAAAGGACCCAAATTTTGCAAGAGCCTATCCCAACCCAAACTTCCCAAAGCCCGATGGACCTGGAATTCTCCCTGAGGAGCAGCAGCTCGAGCTCACCACCACCCCCTGACAAGCAGGCAGTGCTCTCTGTGACCACCCCTGCACAGGAGAGCTCTTCAGGTGCCTGTCCCCTGCACTACAGGCAGCAAACCCTAAACATTTTCTAATTGTGTTGTAATCTCAGCTCTCACATGACCTCAGCGACAGAAAATGGCCAAACTCAGGGGGAAGCTGTTTGCACACACCTATCATTAGCTCTTTTCCTCCCACCCCCCCACAACCCACTTCAAACAAACAAACAAACGACTGGAAAAAAAAAAACCCCACAGCCCGCGAGGGTGTTGCTGCTGTTTTCCTTTCCCTAGAAAGCCCGAGGAATTGCATGGTCAGGGAACTTCAGCTGTCCGGGGAGAAGTGAAACCCACACCGGCGGGAACAATCCGCGCCTCTGCTTTCGGGAGCGTTATCAATAAGGGGAGTCATAAATCGCCCGCGGAACAGGAACCCGGAGACCAAAGCCGTGTAACTCAAACAGGCTCAAAGCAAAAGAGTCCCTTTAGTGTGAGGGTGGTCTGTGTAAAGTTAGGAGACACCTGCTAGCAAGTCCTGAGACACAAGCATCTGTGTAAACTTGCCCCCTCCCTGCGCCCGCAGCCCTTATAAGGTGTTGAATGAAGCAGTTTCATGAAAAAGGCTCTGTTTGGGGCAGTTCTAAGGCTCCCATGTACCTAAGCAAAACAGAGCCGGTGCTGTGCAGCCCTGGGATGGATTACCAGGGACCACAGGGAGGCCTATTAATTATGGTGACACGCTGATCTGCTCGCTGAGGGGTGGCTTGGGTTGGGTGTCCGGGCGATAACAGCCCTCTCTGTGCGAGGGTTTGCGGGGAGCACAGTAAAATCCAGAGGGTCTGAGGAAACCAGAGCTTGGGGGGGGGACCCAAAGCTGAACGAGCATGTCCAGAGGGCTGAGAGTTTGGGGGGGGGGTCAGACCCACGCCCCCTGTGAGTGGCACCCCCAGTCCCACTGCAGCACCGTGGTGAGGGAGGGGGTTGGCAGCACAGATTTTGGCCATCCCACTGTGGTCCTTCACCCCCTTGGATCAGCAGCCAGCAGGATTTGAGCACTGACTTATTTTTAATTGGAAAGCAAATGCCAAACAGTGAAACCTCTGCACACAAGGCCATCACACCTTCTTATGAATTAAACAGTGGAAACGCTTCAGCGCTGGCAAGGCTGAAATCTGGAAATACCAATATTTCACCAAAGAGGTTTTTAACATGCAGAAGTGTCACATGTATTGCTCTGAAGTTTCTAGCTGTGGGTGAAATCTTCTCATCATCAACTCTCAATATAATATGTGCTTATCTTAAAGGACATTTACTTTCCTGTGCTTACAGCCTGTATTTGAATTGTCAAATGACACTTTGCTGAAATTATTAAAACCTGGAGGTCACAGAGAACCCGACTTGAAAGCGGGAACACACATCCTTTGGTCTGAGCAAAAGTGCATATTTGGAATTTTAAATGCAAATTTTTTTTTTTTTTTTTTTTTTTTTTTTTTTTTTTTTTTTTTTTTTTTTTTTTTTTTTTTTTTTTTTTTTTTTTTTTTTTTTTTTTTTTTTTTTTTTTTTTTTTTTTTTTTTTTTTTTTAAGAATCGCTTTTCCAGCAGCCAAGTACAGATGGAGCATTTGAAAGAAGGTTCTGCTTTAATTTTTCGACAAGGGCTGTGAAGAGACACCGCTCTGCTGCGAGAGGGAAGGGCTGGGGCAAAGCCCCAACTGCAGTGGGGAGCCTGGAGGGGTGAGCAGGGGTCTCACCCTCACACAGCTCTCTCTGCTGATGTTTCTGGTGGCTGTTTTACAGCAGGGGAGACCTCAGGTGAGCTGGCAGCCTGGTCCTTCAGGGAGGGAGGCCAGACAGGGAGGGCTGTGCAGGGCACTGGGTGCTGTCCCCCACCAGCCTCCGACCTCTGGCTCTTGTCCCAAGCCCCAGTGGACAGCCAGGCTCTGGCAGATGATGTATCCAGGCTCCAGCTGCTGGGATACTCAGCGTGGCTCAGGCTGAGGAAAGGCAGGAGGTATCTGGCTTATATACCCTGACTACAGGAATGTTTTCCTTCTGAGGGATAAGGCTTATCTGTTCCCCTCGCTCACACTTCCTTTTAGGGTGTTCAGCGGACAGGTGGGAAGGAGAGAGTAAAGATGTTCAACACCTCTCTCAAGAAAACCCTCCATGTGCCCTCTCATCATCTGTGTGCAACAATTCCATAACCACGCAGAGCCACTGGCCCTTTCAAACCTCCAGGAGCTACAGAATCACAGAACAGGCTGAGCTGGAAAGGACCCAGGGGGATCATCAAATCCAGCTCCTGACCCTGCACAGGACCAACCCCAGGAGTCACACCACGTACCTGAGAGCATCATCCAAACAGCAGGGCTGCTGCCCTCCCTCCCTGCCCGTCCTCTCCCTCGTCACCTCGTTCTGATGAAGGTGTTCAGTATTTTAGCTCTATGAAGCTAAATACAAAGCACTTGAGGCAAAGGGTGGAGATTCATCTGCCTCTGCCCTGAGGTGAGTGACTTCTGCACTCTCACCTACAGGTGCCAAAGCAGTGCTGCAGCCTGAACTCCAGCACCCGAAGGGGAGCACCAGCAATGCAGAGGTCACTCTGAAGAGTAGCAGAGCAGAACTGGGAAGAAATTTCCTACAAAAAAGGGCCCTTCCCTTTTTTCCCCTTCTACCACAAGTAGAGATGAGGTCTGAGGTGTGCAGACTCCGGCCCTACCTCACTCAAGCGCTGACAGAGGGCAGTGACACCACCATCACTGCACTTACCAGGGCACCTGCAAACATGCTCCAGTCTCTGGCCCAGGGTTTTCACCTCTGCCCAGGTATTCCACCTCCACAACCTGAACTCTTTCACATAGATGTGCTTACAGTCACCTCTTCATTCTGCTGTAAATCCAGAACCTTCTTCACTAACATAACATAACCTGACTCAACTACTCAGGCTCCATCCTGGTTCCTGCCCAGAGAGTGGGACGCTGCCTGCCAGCTCCTCACCCTCCTCTCCACCAGCAGAGCCTGCTCCTCAGCCCTGTTTCCATCCCTCCTGGAGAGCTCCTTGGTGCTGATCTGAAGTTTGGATGCAGTGTTGTTTTTATATATAAATGACATTATGACAAATGATGAAGGATTAAATTACACTTCAATCAAATCATGCCAAACCAGTAGGGATCGAGGTCCCAGTGGAAAGTATACATGGNGGGGATTTGGCCTAAAATGAAACATTTTCCTTTTAAGTTGAACATTTGAAAATGGCTGGGAGGAAAGAGCTGAAACACTGTAATGGCTGATACTGAAGAACAGTCTGGGACTTTTGCTTTTCGAGAACAGAAGGCAGGGAGAGAGCTGTGGTGTGAAAAAGGCAACGCTGTGTGCCTTGAAGGGGAAGGTGTTTGCAGCAGCCCATCTCCTGCAGACACTGAAAGCCCCCTGCAAGGCACTAACCCAATTAGCTTTGCGAAGAGCTGTGCTCTGCAAAGGCAAAGGCACTGACAGTGGGTTTGGTAAAGGCTAAAGACAAGCTTCACTCTGCCTTGCACTCCATCAGAGCCGCTTTATTATCTTTGTGTTACCAGATCTTGCAAGGGTTGGCTCCAGAGCCTTCAGCACTGCAGCTCTGTCCAGCCAGAAACCTCTCTCCACTGTTGTGAATGAATTCTGCAGAAGCAGCCATTCCATGGATGAGTTTGGCTGTAGAGAGACAGACAGACAGACAGGCACTGTGCTCTAGGATTTGCAGGTTGTTATAAATATTACCCACCTCCTTCTGATTTCTGAGTGTAAATCCTGGGTATTGTGTCCAACAGATCCCGTCAGTGGTCAGGCTTTGGAATAAAGTGGTGGAGTCACTGTCTCTGTGAGTGTTCAAGAGGTGTGGCACTTGGGGACATGGTTTAGGGGTGATTATGGCGGTGCTGGGTGATGGTTGGACTCAGTGATCTGGAAAGTCTCTTCCAGCCTTGATGATTCAGTGATTCTGTGATCAATGAAAGCCCAAACAAGCCAAGCAGAAGACAACAGATTCTCCTTTGGCCTCTGAAAGGTTGGTTCAGCTGCGACACGCTCCAGGTTGGCATCAGTTTGATGAGCTCAGACCAACACACAGCCTTCCTGGCAGATGAGAACATTTCAGTGAACACTTCTGAAAGCTTTGGCTCTGTGACTGCATGCGAACCATGTGATGTCTGAAAAGGTGGAAGACCTTTACCCACCTCCTCATCTGATTATTGCTGTCCTCAAGCAAAGGTCACCCATGAACCTGAAGAAGGAATGATGGACAATCATTACATTGTATAGTTTACATGATTCTGGTCATAAAATGTGTGTCCACCTTGTGGGTACCTGCTAGAAGAACCTCTTCCGTTTCAGAAATGAAAACCCTAATCTTGCCAAAATTAAAGGCAAAAAGAGCCCTCCACTGGGTCTAAAATGCCACTCTCGTGGCATGGCAATGCCACTTCCACTGAGAGAAGAAGGAAGCCCTCAAAAGCACACACATGGACACATGTCCACACGTGCTCAGGCACATGCTGCAGCCTGTACCTCGACAGGATAAAATCAGAAGATCATCCCTTTCCCAAAGTCTTTTTGCTATGAATTTTTTCCCTGTGGTAACAGGTTTTTCAAAGTATTTTAAAGAATAACTTCAGCAATAATTCCCAGGAAACCATTTGTTACCTATGGTTAATGTCCAATCTGCTCACGTCGCAGCTCAACTTTCTGACACAGAAATCAAGGAGAACACTTGCAGAAATCAAGACCCAAATTGGTTCAGCCTCTGAGGATAATAACGACTTAGAAATATGTATAAATTTAAGTGGTTTTGAATAAGAACAGTGTTTCAAAAAGCACTCGAATTGTTACTTTGAAATAAGCCATTATTTTCTGCTTTTTTAAAATTCCAGTCTTTAATAGGGGATGAGACCCAGACTGTCAAGAACCAAGGAGAGTTTTTGATGCAAATGAAAAGCAGCATTTAAGAAGTGCAAGTGTCCCATAATAGAGCCCAGAGCAAATTGCCAGCTCCCAGATCTGCCTGGAGCATCCAGGGCTCCATCCAGCCCAGGAAATTGGAGCAGGGGGGTTTAGAGGCCACGTCCTCTCCAGTGCTGACCTCATGGCTGACCTGGTTTCTTCTGGTGAGACCCCAGGGCTCACACCACAGCCCCACACTCAGGTGTCTCCAGTCAAAGACCAAAGAAAGTCCAACCTGGAGTCAGAGCCAGATGTCCCACATGGACAGATGTGGCCATGGCAGGAAAGGGATGGATGGGAGCTGAGCTCCTGAAGGCTCCTTGGGCTGTTTTTTTCTACCCCTGCCAAAAGTCCAGAACAAACATTTTGCTCCAGTGGAATTTGTAAGGAAAAACCTTTCTGTCCCCCAGTGCCATACAGGGAGAAAAAACATCTGGCAAGGATGCCACAGCCACACATTTTTTGACCCCTTCCAGGGACGGTGAGTCTTATCACTTCCCTTGGGTGTTTTGTTCCAGTGTTTTACAATCCCTTCTATGAAATTTTTTTCCTACCATCCAATCCAAACCCCCCTGCTGGTGCATCCACAGAGGGAGAGGCTGCCCCGCGTGCTGGGAGGGAGGTGGGATCAGGGAGGAAGGTGGGATCGGGGAGGATTCCTGCTGCAGCGGAGCACAGCACAATGGGAGAGCGTCAGCAGAGCAGAAACAGGAGCTGGCCCCAGACAAAAGGCCCAATTATCCATCCTCCTGCAAACAAACAGCCCCTCAGCCCAACTTTTTTTCAAAGATGGCTCAGAAGAGAAAAGGGCCACGGGATCGGAGGGATCAGCCTAAGTCATGTACATCTATTTAACAAGAAAACTCATTGATAAGCAAACCACCTGATGCTTGCACAGCAGAAAAGAAAACACCTGGTTCTGCCTGTGGGTTGATAAGCCAATATCTTTAATCTTTTTTTTTTTTCCTCTCTTGATGACTGAAGTACACACTCTGTGCGGCCCTATGCTCCAGCCACATTGGTAATAGTAACAAAGCTTTGATGTCCCCCTCATTCAACAGAATGTTGTTTAGTTCAAAGAGAAGAACAGAGGCAATTCTTTGCTTTTAAATTATTAGCTCCCTAAGTCTTCTGTAATGATATAGTTTGACTGAAGTGTGCAGTTTATTAACTACATAAAGACGATATTATTAGAGCGGAGAAAGGCAGCCGAAAGTTTTGCCTTTCAGCTCAGCAGCAGGGGTTTTTGATACTTTGATCTCAATCAATGCTAAATGTCTTTGTGAGATAGAGGGAGCAGCAGAAATTACCTTTGGCACCATGACTACATCAATTATTTAGTTCTTTTTCTTATAAATTAAAGTGTTCTTCAACTTTTACCCCAATTTTTTCTTCATCTTCCTTTTTTTTTTTTTTCTTTTATTTTCTTTTTTTTTTTTTCCCCCCTTCAGTTATTGGGTCGGGGGGGAAAGGCTGACTGGAAGAAGTCTGGGTGTGAGCATTAATAAAAATCCCACTGACATTTCCCAGTCCTGGTCTGGGAGAGTCTTCTCTGGGTGAGCAGATGGATAAATGTGAACAACAACAGCAAAGGGTGAGCTCCAGGTAGTGTGCTGTTTAACCAGATGACTGTGTAGGCTGTTGTTCCAAATTTGTTTCTCTTTAGACTAAAATCCTTCTTTTTTTTTTCCTTCCTCTTGGTCTTTTCCAGTACTGCTAGCATGAATACAACTGGAAAAATGGGATACCTGACCAGAAAGATGGAGAAAGACTCTTTACAAAAGCCTACAGTGACAGGACAGGGGGAATGGCTTCCCAATAGCTTCCAACTGACAGAGAGTAGGGAGAGTCATCATTCCTAGAAGTGTGCAAAAACCACCTTAATGTGACCTCTGGGGACATGGTTTGGTGGTGAATACAGTGGTGCTGGGTTAATGGTTGGGTTCCGTGATCTCACAGGGCTTTTCCAACCTTCACAATTCCATGGTCTATGATTCCAGTGTCCTGAGGCTGAAAGTAGAGCTTGCAGAGCAGCAGGCCACAGTTGTTGAAGCATGAACTGTGGGAACTTCTACATACCTATATGTGGACTGTGCTGGAGAACCACCAAATTCTGTTTTCATGGCGATCAAAGTTTCGCAAGAAGGAGGACTTGAGACAGTGTGCTGGGCTGCTATGGCAACATGAATTTTAAAAAGTAAACTGACTTGCAAGAGCTTATCTCTTACCCTTCAGTGTGGTGCAGAACAGATCTGGCAACCTCTGCCTAAAAGAGAGGTGCTCTGGTGTACTGCAAAAAATGCATAAAACATATCCCTGGCAGCGAGGGGAGAATCACCCTGGTGGCTGGGTTTGTCCCTGCATCCCTGAGGCTCCTGCACCCTGAAAAGCCAAGTTACGGTGGTTCTTTCATGACATATTTATCCCAGCTCAGGCATTCGGGTGCTGGGGTGAATGCAGCATTGAATCTCTTCGGCTGGGCTGCCACCCCATTCCGGGAGCAGGGAGGGCTGTAAGGGGATGCAAGCCCCGCTCAAGAGGTGGATTCCGCCCACGGAGCGGCGTTTCCAAGAGCACCGTGACGTGGGCTCGGTTTACAGCTCGGCTTTCAAGCCACCCTCACAAAATGTAGAGGCAGCGGTGTCGGGAACTCTCCTGACAGCTCCTTTCAGGAGGGGATGCCGTGAAGAGCTGTCACACTCTGAGTCAGCTGTTCTGCCAGGGCTGGCATTCCAGGCAGGAAGAGCCTGCTCGTGGAGCTATCCCAACCACGCCGCCTGCCAAAACCACACTGGGAATCCCATGGGAACAAGCCCTCTCCTGAGCCAGCTGGTACTTCCTGCTCCCGAGGCCTGATCCTGCTGGATGCTGAGCATTCTTTGTTCCATTTTTAAATTCATGAGGCTTGAGCAATGCGCGGTCCGAGACCCCGGAGGGGGAACAGCCCCTTGGTGTTTTCAGGCGTGTGGCCCAGCTGGAGAGGAGGGAGTGAAATGTCAGGCTTGAGGGGAGATCTGAGAGATGCCAATCGCCTGGAAAATGGATCTTTAATCTGGATATTTTAACCAGGTTCTCCGAGCTGGCCATGGCCCCCCACAGCCTTCTCCTCTGTACCCCAGCCCCTCAGTACAGCCAAAGAGGGGCTCCCCCAAAACCAGCTGCCCCTCACAGCATCCACATCCCACTCAAGGCTCCAGGGAGAGGATCACCAGCATGGGACTCGCTCCCATCCTATCCCAACAGTGTCCCCTTGAGGTTGGTGGCTGAGGCAGCCTGGGAAAAGCCCTCACAGAGCTGTGGGAGAACCCCCAGAAGCTGCTCTTTATTTCCAGGCTGACCCACACAACAAATCCCGAAGGGTCAGCCTGACTGAAGGATGCTGGAGGAACCCTCTCCAACCTGGGGCGTGGGACCTCCACACCTGGCAGCGGAGCACTCGGAGAACCACTCGGATTAAGCGTCCTCCTTCACAAGTTCACTCTGTGAGCATCCACGTTCAACCACCGCAGCCCGTCCTGCAGCACAGCAGCTCGGACTGGGAGCGTGGGAGCTCCTCCAGCACCTCCAGGAGCTGGAGCAGGGCCATGGCTGCTCCGTGGGGCTGTGCAGCTGCTGTGGAGAGGGGACGGGGCTTCCTCACTGCTGCTGCCGCCGCCGGAGTCTCCTTTCTTCTGTCAGCCAAGCAGCAGGGAGTTTTCTGAGAAACTGCCCACAGGGAGCGATCACTTTTTCCAGTCATTAACCTCACACATCCCTCACATTATCGGAATACCTTGGATGTCTAAGTTGCTGCAGTGAGCTAATTCCTCCAGGTGACTGCAGGCAGCGTTAAGTGGGCTCCTGCACAGCGAGGGGATTTGAACTGCCAGAGCTGAAAGCGCTCCCGACTCCAGCACGCCAGGCCTCCAGCGGGGGCAGAGCCTCAGATGTCACCGTGCCAGCACAGAGCGGTGGCAGGAGGGATCCAGGGCCTCTGGAGCTGTCGTGTTCCTCCTCCACTCAGCAGGCACTTGGGGGGTCCACGGGAGAAGGGAGGAGAGCAAGGCACTGGCTTGAGGTGCACAAGGCAGAGACCACTCTCCCTGCCACAGGAAAAACCTGCAGGAGTTCTCATGTTGAAAGATATTGGGAGGGAAAAAAGCAGTGCCCTGAAGGGAAAAATGTTGGGAACCCCCAGTGCGGGCCTCTGGGATAAGGATGTACCTGTCTGTCTGGGTGTCACTGCATCCCAGCCCTGACAGAGCAGCATTTTTGGATCCTGAAGTCCTTCCTCTGGTGTAGGAGATGAACATGAGGAGTAGAACACAAGGAGGTTCCCAAGAGGAGCCCCAAACCAATGAGAGAAATATTAACAGTAGGATGGCTCTTGTCCTAAGTACATTAAATATCATATTAGTAACTGTGACATGTCACAATGTCCTCCTGTCATGCTTCCTGGATCATATGTTGTCAGTGCCCCATTAGGAGTGGCTGAGTAACAATATTAACAAAAAACACCCTCAAAAACCACGACATTTGTGCCATCAATAATAGGTGTCACCACCAATGACTGTGGAGCAGGACCAGGTCCCTCTGACGGAGCAAAGCCAGCGAAAGCCAATGTGCATTTCTACTAGAGAAGCATCCCGGCCAGTGTGGGGCATCAGCCTCGTGCCCAACCCTCAGCTCCCCTGGGAAGGAGTCTTTGGAGACAGAAACAGCCCCTTGATCTTCCCAAACTGCCCTGTGACCAGAAGGGTCACCCCAAGCCCTGGGGGAAATGGGGAACACTGAGCACGTGTGAGGAGAGATTCAAATCCCACGGCAGGAGTGAGGAACCACGTCAGCCACACAGGTAAAGCTCCATTTATGATCAGAAAGTACAAAACAGCAACATCATGGCCAAGTTACAGAACAGGGACCCACAGCACACAGAGCGAGGAAACTCCTCCACATGATTGAAACACCACCTTCAAACAACACAAGACATGAGGAAGGCAATGGTCTAACACTCCTGGTATCAGCACAGGTACAGGTTGTGGCAACGCATCAATCTGAGTTTGGAGGGTCCCAAAATTTGGTTTGGATCTTCCCAAGGTGTTTCTGGGATGCAGTTCAAGCTGTGGTTTCAAACCCATGCACTGGGAAGCTGAAGCTAGTGCAGGGAGGGCTCTGGAGCCTCCGCTCTCCCCCTCCACTCCTTTCCCTCTGGGATCAGTTTTGGTTTGGATGAAGGAATGATGCTGTGCCACACCGCTTCTGATGAGGGGGCACTTTATTTTCCCCAGCAACCATCTGCATCTTAACCAACTTGCTTTCAAATTAAAACACTGTTATTAATAAGAGGTGGTCCCAGGCTGGGGACACAAACACGCCCCAATCTTGGCACTGCAGCCTGAGTCCTGCTGTGAAAAACCCCCGCCAGCCCTGCTCCAGCTGTGCTGTGTTCAGTGTGCTGACACCTCATGGCCAAGCAAGAAACTCCAGTAAGACACCGTTTCCAGGACATTCACACACACATGCACTCTCCATCTGCTCCAAGGCCAGGAAAGAGGTTCATTTATCGAGAAGTCTGTCACGAACAGAGCTGGATATACCAAAGGTAGGGAACAAAACCAGTCCAGAAACACTTTTGAGTTCTTGGATGGCAAATGGGCACTGCAGGGGCTGTTGTCCGTCGCTGTGGTGGTCTGAGTTGTCCCCAGTGCTGAGGGATGGCTCTCAGGTAGTTCTCCCACATGGTCCACGTGCTGAGCCGCTGCTGTCTCAGGCCTGGAAAGAGCATCCACGCCGGGGCTGCTTGTTACCCCGCTCTCCCCTCCTCCGTGGGGGTCTCCCAGGGGCAGATGAGCTCCTTTGCAGAGTCCTTCCGAGCCCGGGGGTGTCCGTCCTCCCCCTCCTCGGAGCCCCGGGGGCACGCTCGGCTCTCCGAAGGCGCGTCCGCTCTGACTTGGAAGAAGCTGTGTTGTGAAACAGAGACTCATCTCACACACGCACAGCACTTTTTGATGTGCTCCGAGGCAGCGAACCCAGCCCGGCTTTGAGACTTCCACTCTTCAAACCCCCAAATCCCAAAGCAAAGCGCCCGAGCATGAGCCCTCAGAGAGGGAGAACAGGGGGGGGAATGTGAGCTCCCACCCCTTTGAAGCTGAAGGAGCCGTGTGACACGGCTCTGGAGCGCCGAGCCAGGTGGAGCAGGAGCCCCCAGGTTTGTGCTCTTGAATTTATAATGTGGACTCATCCACTCGGCCAGCAGTAGAGGTGGGTTAAATGAGATCAGGGACACGGTGCTCTGAGTGAGGGACACGGCCAGGGGTTGGTTCCAACAGGGAGAGCCTCTCCTGCAAAAAATCCCCCCCTCTCACACCTCCTGCCTCGGAGCAACAAACGCTTCCCGGCCCTCCCTCAAGATTTCTCCTCCCTTGTCACTTCTGGGTCTCCTCTGACTTGAAACCACTAAACCAAACCTGAACCAGCGCTCAAGAACAAACAAATATAAGAGCAGTTTTCCAAACCTGGGGATTAAAAGTAAAACCTGGGGGTTTGCACCCGCAAAGAGGAGGTGTGAGCACAGCAGCGGCACCACCAGAGTGGGCTCCTGCCCCAATCCCAACAGATAACACATCCAATGTGGATGGTAGGCACGGAGAGGGGGAAGAGACACTTTCAGAGCCTGGCTGGGATTTAGGGCGGGTGGCACGGGTGGGATTGGTGGGATTTAGCAGCACGGGTAGGAAAGGCAGCTGTGGGGCAGGTTCGTGGAGACCTCTGGCTAACTCCAAAGAGCAATGGTGGTGGAGGGGAGGATGCCCAGGTGCGGTACTGACCTGCTGACCGCCTTGGCGTCCGGGCGCAGCCGCCACTCCCGCTCTCCCAGCGGTTGCACCTTCCCGTGGGGTACGGCCGGGCAGCGGGGCGAGAGCGCGGCCACAGTGGGCGAGGTCCAGCAGCCCCTCCTCAGGAACCGGCCCAGGGACCGGGCGGCCAGGCGGGACCTGCTGCTGCCCCAGGGGAAGGATCCAGGCCCGGCCCTTTGGGGTTCTCCGTCCAGGGCCAGGCTGGTGGGCGAGGGGCAGGCGGTGCCCTGGGGCAGGGCCGGGGGGCCGGGCAGGGCGGGAGGCAGGGCGGGCAATGGAGGGGTGCTGGTGCCAGCGTGGGCAGGTGGGCGAGGGGCCCGGGAGGCGAGGTGGCACGGCTGTGGGGAGGAAAAGGAGACAGGCCCGGTCAGGCTCAGGGGTGGCACGCTGGGGGCTGGTCTCCCCAGGCTCCATCAGGAGGTCAAGCCCTCTGCTTCTCTGGAGAAGGGCCCGGTGCCACAGTGCTGCCAGGACAGACAGAGTTCAGCTGGGAGGCAGCTGTCAGCCACCCACCCCAGCCAGGCCTGTGCCAGTGTCCCCACCCTGCAGCTCTGCCCCCTTCCCTGCCCTCCAGCAGGGGCACGGAGGTGTCACAACTTGCCTACGGAAAGCAACGGGGTCATTGCTACCAGCCCCAGTGGGTGCTGACAGATCCGGCCCCACGCCCGCTGGGATGCTGGAGGAGACACCAGCTCGTCTCATTCCTCACAAGGATTAGCTCCAGGCATGGGGGAGCCTGTCATCCCGAGAATGTGATCTTGGTTATGAGCAGCACAGCCATGTCACACCCAAGGCAGCGCTGGCTGCTCCCTGCCCAAGAAAGAGACACTGAGCCCAAGCCCTGACGGCTGGTAAGACAAATCACATCTTGTGCTGAAGCCCACAGTGTCCCTGGCTGGGGCTGTGGAGGCTCTAGCTCAGCTCATTCAGCCCTCAGGACAAGCCCAAGTATAAACTGGACAGGACAAGCACAGGACAAGCAGCAGAGGACGAGCTGCATGCTGGGCCCCCTCCCATTTCCCGAGGACTCACTCCCAGCAGAAACGAAATGCAGCTCAAGTGCCCAGGGAGAAGGGCTGAGGGCAGAGGCACACACAGAACATGTACACACACATGCAGTGATGACACAGGGAGCGATGAACACACAGAGAAGGATGAACTTGGTACTTCTTCCATTTTCTACATTTATTTTTATTAGACAGATGAATGCGCGGGAGCGACGGCCAAGAAATGAAACAACATATTGCTCTGATTTCCAACGGAAACAAACAATTTCTGGCACAAAGTGAAGTTCAGCTTGTACCAGGCGACCTTCCTCTTCGGGGACTGAGCAGCAAGGGACGAGGAGCAGGAGGCTGGGCCGTGCCAGCTCGTTCAGCCTGTGGCAGAGCAGCGCCAGCTCCTGACACTGCGTGTGTCAGGCAGGTGTTCCACAAGCAGTGGCTGGTGTTCCACAAACACAGTGACTCCTGAACATGCCACACTAACCCACGGCAGGGGGAAGAGCGATGCAAAGCAGAGATGACGAAAAATCAGAGAAAGGAATGGGTACAGAGAACGCAACAAGCAGAGCAGCAGACAAAATAGAAGTAGAATCAGAGGGACTGACTGGAACACACAGATTTGTTATTTATTATTTATACCCTGACTTGATCTTCCACATGTTACTACACACTAGCAATCCCAACATGCTCAGTGCTCCATGTTACACAGACTCTGGAGAGGCTGGAGAGCTCATCACAGCCAAGTAGCTTTGGACCAACCCTGCCAGGTTTTGGAGTATCTTTCAGTGCTCTTATGTCAAGGTAGGCCGAGGGTGCTCAGCACCTCGTGTAACAAAGTCTTGGGGTTTTAGGAGGAATTAAAGAAAAGGCTGATCCTGCTCCCTTTCAGAGCGTTGCAAAATGTGCCTTTGCTTCCACCAGGAGTAAGAGCAGAGACAGCACAGGCCTTGACATCAGAGTGAAAGTCTCGGGCAACTCGGTTTCAATTCCTCTAAGAAGGTTTATCACTGATAGGTTAAGGAAGGTCAGGAAAATCTCCCTGCCTCAGCCACAAGTGAAGGAGACAAGTTCTGCAGTGACACCAGAGCAGACTGTGCAGCCCTGATTCTGCCCCTGATAACACACAGGGAGAGCAGGAGTCACTGTTCGGGCTGTTTTGGGACACAGTGACATCCTGACTGTCCCCCTGTTCACAGGCAGTTGTCCTGCATGGACCCCAGGGCTCCAAGGGGCTGGTCTGCAAGCACCCCACTATCTGAGGGCCCCCCTTCCCATCCAGCTTTCTCCAGAGGTTGTGGCTGCCCCATCCCTGAAAGTGTTCAAGGCCTGGCTGGCTGGGACTCTGAGCAACCTGGTCTAGTGGAAGGTGTCCCTGTCCATGGCAGGGGGTGGAATGAGATGTTTAAGGTCCCCTCCAACCCAATCCAATGATTCTATGATCTCCCATTTCCTGTAAAATCCTACCAGTATTTAAAATGGATGAACAATACAAACCAGAGAGAAGCAGCTTCCCAGACCTCAGTGCTTCCAGACAGTCTCTCTGCTTCTCTAAATTTTAGCAAACAAGGAAGATTTTCTGCCCCTCTAATTCCATTTACTGGGCTTTGCAGGAATCTTTGCACTTCTGGTAATCATTGGCCAGGTTCAGACATGCTGTGCTTTCCCAGCAAGGCCTGGAATCTCCCTGAGCTCTTTAGCACTAAAACGGTATTTTAGTTTGCCTCATTCTACAGAGCAAAAGAGACTGAGCAAATAAAAAGAAAAACACTACTTAAAGTTGAAATCGGCTCTTAACATCTCTACCCTGTCCTCTCTTGCCTCTGGACTACAACTGGGAACTACCTCCTGTTGGTTTTTCTAACAAGAGAAGATAGAAGAGCAGGAAAAAGACAAGACAAGAGGTGAGAAGGACTTGATAAAATCTCTCAAGGCCTCGTGCAGGCTCTTGGCAAGGGGTGGTGGCTCTTGGCACCTGCACACCCAGCTCACGGCACAGGGAGAGCAGAGCTTCCCACTGATCACCTCCAGCATGCTGGGAGGATGTGGGAGTGACATTCAAATTCTAAGGGTCAACCAAACCTTCAGAAACGCCCACCCTGCCGACCTCACAGGGAGCCTCCCTGGCCCTTCTGCCTGTGCTCCTGTTGCATTAGCTGGGAGGTGCAGGATACTTGGAGTGAGGGGTGTGCTCCTCTCAGGGGGTGCCAGATGCGCCCCTTGGGAGGGTGCACGTCCTCCCAGGGGATGGAAGCCAGCGTGGACACTCTGAGATGGGTCACCTCTCCCTGCTCCCCGTGGGGTCATCCACTTTGCTCCCAGGAAGGCTGGTTTGGACCCAAAGGACCGGGATGGCAGCACTTCACTGGGTGCCATCCCACCTCCCTGAAGAGCAGGAGGCAGGGAAGGGCAGCTGGGCTACCTGGCCTCCTGGGGGGAATCTCAGGGCAGTCAGAAGTCATCTCCCCTCCGAGGTGTGTGTGTGGGGAGCCAGGGTCCTGCCCCCCGAGCCTGGCACAGGCAGCAGCCCGGCCCTGCCAGCACTCCCTGCCTGGCACGCCTGGGAAGCGACATCTGCTCTCCAGAAGCCATGGCAACGTGCAGGGAAGCCGGCTGGTGGCAGAGCCGGCCTGGGAAACCTAAAGCAGCACTGACACCTTCAGGAAGGGGAGACGAAGCTCAACACCAGCCTCGGCTTGTCTTTTCCCTGCGGGGCTCAGAGCCTACTTGGGAGGAGGGTCCTTCTGGGGCTGGTTCCTGCGGTCCAGCTTGCTCATGACCTGCGTGATGTCCACGGTGGCGGCGGCTTCCCTGGCTTTGGCCTCTTCCTCCTGCTGCCTCAGGATGATGGGGCTGGGGCTGGAGCGGAGGTGGCGGCGCCCGAACAGACCAGTGCTGGGAGGGAGTGAGGGAGAGGAGCAGGGTGTTAGTGAGGAGAAGGGCACCAAAAACTCACCCCTGGCAAGCAGAGTCGCCAGGAGGGCGAGCTAGGACACAGGGATGGACAAAGAAATGGTGCAGAGGAGGTGGCTCAAAGCAGGGCTGGGTGACTCGTGTTGTCACACATCAGCTATAGAACTGCTACAAGCGTAAAGGCAGTGCTGGAGCTCCTGAGGGGCTCCAGTGACCATCCACACTCCTCCTGCTGTTGTGTTTGTACATAACTAACACTGGCTGTGGAGCCAAACAGTGTCCATCAGTGGAATTTTCTCTAGTGCCCTCAGTAAGATCAAGACAGGGACCTGTATGGGCGTTTCTTTGTGATACCTCAAAAGAACACCCACTACCTGCTACAGCAAAGCCACTTCCAGCAGCAGTGGAAACCAGTGTCAACCCAGCTCTGGATGAGGTACCAGCTCTCCAGCCTTACAGGATGCTGAGCACTGAGTGTCCAGAACAAGCACTGACGGACACAAAGGCAGCCACCAGGATCAACCAGCACCAGCCAGCGACCTCGAGATGTGTGGCTCAGGGAAAAACTAGCCAGACCCCAGGCAAGTCAGCAGCAGGGCTTTTTCCACTGCCTTGAAACAGGCTTTAGATGAAACAACAGCGTGAAAGTCCACGATTCCTCTTTCTTGTTTGCTAGGTTGGCAAGTGGAAGAGGAACAGAGAGAGGAGCACATCACCCAGTCTGGCTCTGACACTGCCCGCTCAGCTTTAGGAGCAACTGCAGTTCAAATGGCCTAAATGCTGCTCAGGAAAAACCCATTTCTGAGGTCATCCACCTTGTGCCAGCTGTCACTCACAAGCAAGGTGCTGTTGTTCCCACGTGCCTGTCACCTTCCCTAAGCAGCTTTGTCCAGGCAGGGCTGAGCAGATCCCACAGAGGATCCTGAACCCTGGCTCTGGCTCTGCTCTGGCAGTCAATGTTTCATGGGCAGGAGTTTTCCCATGCCCAGGACACAGTGCTCACTCCTTCCAGGAAAGGAGCCATGATTAATTCAACAATCACAGCCCTTCTAAACAGACCCAACAGAGGAGGCAGCTGAGAATTGTCAAGTCTATTCCGACTGTACACAAGCCACTTCCAGAGGGCTCATGAATAAACAGCACCACCAGTCTCAAAGCAAACCATCTTCTCAGTGAAAAATTTTATTTAATTAAGAGAACATCTAAATCATAGTAATTTTGCTGCAACTTGGGCTTTTTCTACCCTTGCTACAACAAGGAAAACAAACCCCACAATTACAGCCAGTTTCACTTGCCTTTTTTTGACAGTCTCTTGTGGCACAACAGCCTTGGCCAGCATTTCCTTGTATATTGGAGACTTTAAATAGCGGCCATAGGAGTCCTACCAGGAGAAAAAAGAAAAACTGGTAGTTATGGGCTGCAAACACCCTTATTAAAATCACCACCAAATACAGCTGCTCAGGAGCCAGGGAGGCTGGGAACTGGCTAATCTCCCCCAGCAGCCCAAGGGACTTTGCATCTTTCAGGCAAATGTAGCTATTTAAACCAATACCCTTTCATCTTGGGTGTAAAATTCCCAGGATTTTCCATCTCCCAGTAAAGCTTCGCAGGTAAGACCCAGCTCAAAAGATCTGAACGGAGCTTAACCCAGGCCAGCAGGGTGTCACAGTCACTGCAAGGTGAGGAGTTCGCGTTTCAGGAGCCAAACTTTTCATCAGGGGGTGAAAAATCAGTCTGGTTCTGCTGCTTTTGGTGCAAGGGTGCAATGTGAGCTGGTGGAATTAGATAGCAGGACTTCCAGCAGCCACCTGACCACCTTGGGGACAGGCTGCCTCAGAGGGAAGAACCAGCAGCCAAACACAAAGGCCTGAAGCAGCACTTGCTTAACTCAGCAAACTCGGGGGATTTTCAAACAAAGGCCCCTTGCAAGAGACAGCTGATAACACACAAAGGCAGTGGGAAAGGCCCAGAGGACTGGAATCCCCCCTGAGGCTCTGGAAACAAATCACAAACCTTTTTCATCAGCATGTAAATGTGGGTCTGGGCAGCATCTAGAACATATCGGTGAGGGTGCTTGAGGCCTTTGACTGTGATGCCCATTGTCGTGCCATCGATGTTAATCCAGCGCCGTGCTCCTGGAGCCAGGAAGAGCCTGCAAGGAGGAGGGATCCACAGTGCCATCAGCAACTGGAGAATTCATGGGGATTCCTGCCTATGCACGAAAGGAAAAGTCCCTTCAGCTCCCCACTCAATTTGCTGTCCTGATCTTGGCCAATCTCCACGTCCAGAGACATGCAGACACTTCCTCTTGAGCCGTGAGCACACAGTATGAACCAAATTTTAGCCCACTGGAAGCAAAAGGGTCTTTCCACTCTCCTCATGGCAGCCCCAAGAACTTTGCTATTCCACACTCCTATTTAAATTACATGCTGATACTGAAATGCAATAGTGGAGAACACAGAGGAAAAGTACCAGCATAACAGAAGAACACTTCTGCTTTCATCTCCAGAAGTTCCTTTCCTATGTGAGGTCATAAGACAACCACAGGTTACACAGAAAAGTTTCAGGAATAAATACTTTGGAGAATGACAGCCAGTGGAAGGTGGTGGGACTCGTGCACAAAGAGTTTAAGAACGTAAAATTTTCACACTCACTTGTAAATTTCCTCTGCTTTTTCTTTGACCTTGGATTGGTCTCCATACTTGAGATCCTCACAGGCTTCCCAGAAACTCAGATTCTCTCCTGCATAACAAGGACGCAACCGGCAGAGAGTGAGACTGAGGAAAACACAATCCCATTTATTAAATCCTAAACTGAATTTGTTTGGCTCAATATGTGTTGGCCCTAAATCAGTCTCTCCGACTCTTCAGCCAGCGCAAAATCCTCTTGGGACTGAAGGAGGAAACAGCCTTCCCCTGCTCTCTGCCCACTGCCACCTGTAAGACCTTTGGAGTTCAGCCAGTTCCAGCTTCTCTAGGAGGAATCATAGAATCCTAGAATGGCTTGAGTTGGGAAGGACCTTAAAGATCATCTTGTTCCATCCACTAGCCCATGTTACTCTAAGCCCCGCCTTGGACACTCCCAGGGATGGGACAGCCACAGCTTCTCTGGGCAACCTGTGCCAGGGCCTCCCCACCCTCCCAGGGAAGAATTCCTTCCTAAAATCTCATCTGAACACGCCGGGAATGTCCTGGCTGTACCGTGTGTCCCGTGCCACTAGATGGTACCACCTGCCCTGGCTGCACAGCCACTGCCTCCAGCAGCCCTTCCCCGCCGGCACTCGGTGGCATTGTCACTGCCTCGGCCCAGGGACACAGGCAGGGACATGGACACACAGCAGACCCACCGCTGAACTCCTTCTTCAGGAAGAGCTGGAAGTTCTGCCGCCCTTTGGGGTCCCGGATCAGCTCGCTGAAGTTGAAGGCCCATCTCTCCACCCGCATCCTGGTGGGGACTTCCACCCTGCCCCGGGGGAGAAAACAAACAGCACTGCCAACTTCATGTGGCCCACCTAATTAGCAGATTAATTGAAACCAAAATGCCCTTTGCTGGAATGCCAAGGGACTTCTCAGCACTCTCTGTTTTCCAGAATGGTGTAATGAGCTCCCAAAGTCAACCCAGTAAGTAAGTTGTAATTAAACAACTTGGTCCGCAGCGGGATGAGGATTTAACTGGGATTTATGCTGCTCTCTGAGTGACAAGCCCAGCTTTGCCCTGAGGTTTGACTCAGTCCCATTCTGGAGGAGGCACTGGTTGCTGCCCAAAGCTCTGCTTCTCATAAAGGCATTCAGGGAAGGCATCCTCTGGGGCTGCCTAATGGGATAGGGTCACCCTAACAGGATTGCTGGTCTCACACGAGAACCAGTAAGATGTTGTTTGCTTCAAGCCCTGAGATGCCGCTGTGTAATTAGCAAATATTATCCAGAGGGAAAAACAAGGGAGAAGGGACAGACCACCAGTGTGTGCCTCCAACCCAGAGTCTCTCCTGAGAAAGCAGCCTGAGGTGCGAGCAAAGACCACGGGGAGCAGCTGAACCCTGAACTGCTAAATCATTGTCAGCACCCAAACTAGGATAACACTGAACCACGTGCTACACCTGAGTGTAACTGGTCACATCCCATTCCTGTGCTAGTAAAGGTGGACTTTACTCATCCAAGGGGTGGATGAGACACACTCCCATCATCAGTTCAGGAATTTCTGTAATGTTAAGGAAGGCTCCACTTGAAGAAGGAAGTGCTGGAAGTTCATGGAGTATTCTCAAGTTTCTTTAGCATGGCCCAGCTATGTTACAAAGGGAACATTAACTGCTCATGACCAGAGAACAGATATCACAATGAAATCAGTGGTTCCCTTTCCTGATTTCTATCAGCATAAAGGTCAGATTAAACCACAAGCTGGCAAAAGAATACAAATACATACAGCTTTGCATTGAGATCCCAGAAGTCAGGGTCATCTGTTATCCAGGGGTTGCTGGGGAGGCATCCAGACAGGATAGGATCATTGGAGAGGAATTGCCCAGAGTACTTCACAATCCTGCAACAATTCCAAAATCAAAATATTAATTTGAAGCCAGAACTGCAGCCAGCCCCACCACAACCACATAACTGATTGTACAGATCTCCTCAGAGGTGCAGCCCTATCAGCAACAGGGATCTGGAACGTGACCCCTGCCTTCCTAGAAAAACTGTTTCATTAGCTCAGTTAACCTTCTCCATTTCCCAAACAGAAATCTCTGGCTGTCTTTCAAAGCAGTGGATTTGTCAGTTCTGGTGTAATGAGATACGAGACTCTCCTCAATCACCTCCTTTTGCCTCTTCACTTCAAGAAGTGGGACTAAGCCCCCCAGTGGTTTCTGCCTCCTTCTCCAGCCAGCTGGCAAAGGGCTGATCCTGCACCATCCGGGGAGGGAAGGCCAGAAAAGAGGAACACAAGCTCTGTGCTGGCTCAGGTAGGTTCTCCCCAGCCTTCCCACGGGCTGTGGGAGAGCCCAGGGAGCTCCAGAGAACTGGGGGAGTCCTGAGGGCTCATCTCAGCTTCTCCTTTCCTCCCTCACCTACCACACAGCTCAATCCTCTGCAAATGGCTCTGAGGTCTTGGCACGAAGCAAAACTGTCTCTATCCCAGCAGGAACCAGACAAACACTTCTCCTACCTTTTAACTTGGCCAGACTTATAATTACAACCGATTTCACTAATGTCCCGGAATTTTAGCTCTCTCCTCCCTTTTTCATTCTTGAAAAAAATAAAAAAATCATCTGGTTTCTGCATTTAAAATTCCTCCCAGACCAAAGTGCTTTCATGTGCTCAGAGCTGGGAGTGCACTGTCCAGGGGCTCGTTGCTAACGGGCACCTTGGCACAGATCCTGCAGTTATAAAATGCTCCTGCACAAAGCAAACCACAGGCTGGCATATAAATGCTCGATCCTATCTTCCCACTGCAAGTGCCAAGGCATCCAGCACCTGCATAATTCACTACAATCCATGTATCCCAATCAAACAGATCTCGACCTGTCAACCCAGGTAACACAAGCCCTGTGCTTTCGATGATGAGTGCTCTGGAGCTCCTCCTAAATCGGTGCAATGCTCTGAAGCGTGCACACTGCCTGGCTGCTGCTCGTCAATAATAATTTCATTTGGACCCAATCCTGCGGCTGACACGGAGCTCCAAATTTCCTGAGGATCTTTCATCTAGGTGATAGGCATTATCCCATCAGAACCAATGAGTGAAAAGCCCCATTGCCAAACAGTTAATCAACACAAAATTCCTGGAAGGTAGCCAGGTGTCCCCAGCTCCAGCTCGGAAAACTGAGGCAGGAAGAGTTTGAAGTGACCTCGAGTCAGCGACAGATGAAATGAGCAGAACTGCTGGTGCCCTGCAAGTTCTGGCTCTTGGAAGAATGATTTTCCCTCCCAATTCATTCATCCATGACTGTCTTCTCCAGAGAACAGGCCTGAGCACCTTGTTTATCTTGGATCTGGTATGAATCTCTGGTGGCAACGACTGTGGAAACCAGACAGGTGCTATGGGCTGCACTCGGTCAGCACAGGAGGCTCCAGGTGAGAAACGCCTCTGGCAAACACACCAATGGCTCATGCCAGGACTGGATGCTTTGCACTTAACCGGCTTCACCAAGAATCTGATCAGGAAACACTCCCACTGGGAAGAGGAATGGCTAATTAATTGGTTGGAAGTTCATGGAGAGGCGTGTGTTCCTCTGTAATACAGAACAACCAGCGACTTCCCAGCTCTGCTGCCTTCTGGTGACCATCACCATGGAGCAGAAACACTCACAGGGGTGAATCCAGCCCAGCAGGCTGGGGACCAGGAGCTGGAGGGTCAGCCTGTCCCCTCTGGTTGCTCATCCCTGCTGGACCCTCACGAGGCAGCTCCACTCAGCTGCTTCTCCAGACTGCAGAGCTGTGTCCCAGCACCACAGCCCAGCCCAGTCAGAGCATCCCTTGGATTCAGAGGGAATCTCAACCCAGAGGCTGGTGCTGCTCCCAGGGAGCCTCTTCATCCTGCCTGGGACTCTGATCCCTCCTCTGCCTGGTGTCTCCTGGCCCAGACAACACAGAGCCCAGACAGCCCAGCGTGAGGCCACCACATCGATTCCCCGGCTGAGTCACCAGCTGCCGGAGCAGACAGCTTCATCAGCTCATTAGGAGATAAGCACTGAAGACTAATTAATGTGTGGACAGAAGGAAATCAGGACTTACGCTCCAAGAGAGACAGAAGATTTCACTCTGGTCTTCCCAATGGCCTGCTGATAGTACATGATCTGAGAGGGATCAGACATGGCCAGGGTTAGGAGTGAGGAGATATGAAGACAAGGCCTATCTGAACCTCAAATACGCCCCCTCCTAGGTAGTGAGGCCAACTACAGCAGGGACTGCCTCTTCCCCAATTATTGCATGTCCAAGGAATCAGAGAATCCCTAAATTGCCTCAGTAAAATGCCTGTTTTCACTGAGCTTACTGCAAACATCAGAAGAGCATTTTGCAATGTGCAAGTAATTAAAAAGCACTCCCCATGCTATATAAAAATTGAATAATAGCTACCATCCTCGGCACCTACCAATACTCTGGATGATTTAGCATGTAATTATCATTGATTCTTGGCTGTCTCTGCGCTGGCGCCACTGGATGTATCTCCTGTGATTTCCCCACCACTAATTCTGATCTATTGGATTTAGCCCTGGTGTCTGTCCTTGCCTGAGCCTTCCCGTCACTGGGAGAGCTGCTGGCTGCCTGCACTGGGAGGTGCAGGGAATGTCCTGAAAGCACACTGACCAAAAGCTCCACGGGGCAGGGACTCTGCTTTTCAAACACCCCCTGCACGGGGGGTTTGAGCCCCCATCCTACACTGATGAAAGCAATACATACGGGATGAACAGCTGGAAGTGAGGGAAGCACCACTTACCTCTCTCCTGTAAGCTTCCATGGTATTTTTCTGTAAAAGAAAGAAAACCATTACATTGGGATGGCTGCTTACACTTGCTTTTTCTTTTTTTTTTTTTTTTTTAAGGCATGGAAACACCGTTGCAAGGCTGCCGCTGTGCAGCACTCTCCAATTAATTCTCATTACAATTAAAATCAAACACAGCAGCTGAGCTAATCAGGGTATCATCAAAGCTAAGAGCATCCACACACGGTAAATTGTCCCATTAGCTGTATTTACTGTTTAGCATTGCTTCTCCCATCACAGGCTGCCTGTATGCCTTCAATTAAGGGGTTATTCTAATGGAGCTAAAATAGATTCATTTACGAGACACAGATTAGATCATTCAATATTAGCTAAAGGAGACAGGAACCAACACATTGCAAAATATAAACACCACAATTAAAAGCCTCAGAAGCAGTATCTGCTGTGCAAGGGGTGTTTACGTTGTGATTTGAATAACTCAGACTATGTTACATGTCATCCACAAATGAGCAAGCAATTGAAGGCAAGAAATTAACTGCAGGGTGTTTATTCACACAGCTTCCTTTGAAGCACAGTTACTCTGTGTGAAATAAACTGCAGAAGGGAGAAGGAAAGACAGGCTAAGTCAGGGATGCTCCCAGCAAGACTTTAAAGGCTGAGGAGGGGTTTCAGTTCTTCAGTTCCTGTTTTAGCCGAGATCTGCATCCCAGAAGTTCCATCAAAGTAACCCTGTGGCAGGCAGGGGTCTGCAGAGTGCCTTGGTGAAGTTTGTGAGAGGTGAGGGATGAAGCATCTGGTACCAAATGCCACAGGCAGCCCTGCTTCTCCCCTCATCTCCCCAGAGAACCTGCCCCCCGAGCTGCCCCTATTTTGGGAAAGGGAAGATGCTCCCCCAGGGCTGCTCTGTGAGGAAACCATCGTGGTGCAGATCTGCTTTTGCATTTTTAACCACCATCACTAGTCCCACTCAAGACAGAGGAATTCTTCTCTACATGGAAGAAAAATGAGCACATTTTGCTGAAACTTGCTTGGTTTTGGGAGGGCACACTCACCATTCCAGCAGCAGGAGCCAGATATGCAGCAGATCAGTCAATCTCTACAGCACTACCATGGAGCCAACCCATCTGACCCTAACACTGACCCAGCCTGGCCAGAGCAGCACCAACAGAAATCCTCATGGTGGCTTTGAGAGGGGAGGAAGCTTTTCCTGCTGAAAATGCCAGCTGTGAATGTGGCAGCACACGTCATCTCAGCAGGGACAAACAGGACAGCAAGCCTCCCTCATTGATTCACAGGCTCCTGGGACACATAACCAAGGAACAGCTTTTCACCCTTCTCTGCTCTTTGCTGCACCCCTGATGCCAGGTCACCTTCCATGTGGACACCATTTCTTCCCTCCATTCCTACAGTGTCGTTGTTTCAGACTGTAGAAATGGAAGGCCAAAAAAAAAAAAAAATCACCTGCTTGAGCAGAGAAATTTGCTGGTTTACTGTTCTAGAAGTGTTTCTGTTCACTCTCTCCTTGTGGAACCCAAGATATAAACCAGGCCTCATCAGGTTTACAAGTGCCAGCTGAACAGTTCCATTTGATGGAACTTAAGCGTGGCTAAGGCACTGACTTTAACATATTAAAATCATTAGTTGTTTTTTTAAAAAAAAAAATATTTTCTTCCACTTTTTTGTCAAGTGGGGCCTCGGACAGGCCTGGTGCAGTGGGGTGAGGGGAGGTGGATGCTGGCACAGTGGCTTGGAGGCAACTCATGTGGCAGTAAAGTTGTGTTATCTTCTAGAGGGGTCTGAGAGGTTGGCAGCACACCACACACACACGAGACAAACAGCTGTGGGAAAGAGAAGGAGAACACAGTAAGTTAAATGTTACATAGAAAAAAAGGAAAGGCATGAATTAAAATGCTATGACAATAGAAAAATTATATGTGGGTGAGTTCAAAATCAAAGCTAATGCCATGTCTGCAAACAAGGGAAGATTTTATAATTTTTTTTAAGTGCACACTACACCAAGAATCCCCTCCTGCCACTTTGAGTGTGGAGGGCACTGTGGGGGACAGCTGGGCCTGGGAAAACCAGGGGGGCTTTGGTGGGGTGCTCCAGGTGGGGAGGGGATTTGCCAAGGCTCCCCCAGAAAAGGAGGCTGAGCACCACTGAACTGCAGCAGAACCAAAGGGGAGCCCAGCGCTGAGCACCCCGTGAGGCTGCAGGTGCTGGCTGTGCTCAGCCCTTCCCAGTTCCCAAATGGACAGTAACTGGGAAGAATCTCAGCTATTTCGCCCCAGAGCTGCACATCATTTCATTTCCCTTTCTCCCACATCGCTCCCACAACCAGTTCCCAGCTTCACTGATGCCACAAGTGACCCTGAGCACTGCCAGCTGTCCCCACCATCCCACCCACCCTCACCCCCATGACTGGCTGCAGCGGTGCCAAAGAGCCCTGCACCACCCACCCACTCTCCCTCCATTTGGCAGGAAGTCATAACTGGAACAAAAGGCTCATTTCTCATAATGAGATTAATTTTGCAATGCCCTTAATGAGTGACTTATCGCAATTACCGCGGATCAGCTCCCCAGCCCCGCGGGCTTCAAACCAAAATGGCAATTAGGGAAAGGCCTGGGTCTGTCTCAGGCAAGTGCCACGAGCTGTTACACATCCTCCTCCTCCTCCTCTTCCTCCTCCTCCTCCCATGGCACTCGGGACACCCTGCCTGGCCTTGTCACAACCCCAGTGCCTCTGGCTGAGCATTCCTGGGGCACAAAGGCTGCAGAGCTGTGATAACCCGAGCCTGGCATGAGACTATCCCAACACTCCTCTCTACCATGCTGGTGCATCCAGCCCAGCAGCTGGAAATCAAATCTCTCATAGTCCATAAGCCCAGTTTCTCTCAAAGGGCCAGTTCTCCCCCTGTCTTGTTTATCTGCTCCTGACCCTGCTCTTTCCGAAGATGTGATGATGCAGCGGAGCTTTATCAGCCAAACTACGAAATCAGCCAAACTTATGAAATTAAAGGCCAGCAACGACTCGTTGATCTGTGGCTGATTTGCTGCATGCAACAAGCCAAGGCATCTCACTCACCATCCCTTGAATCCAGCACAACGATTCTGTGGGGGAGCTAAAGCACCTTTTAGAAACCCTCTGGTCAAAGGAGGCAGAAGCTGAGCTCGAACCTGCAGGCACTCAGCGGGTCTGGCAGTTGCCTGGTAACTCTCTGAGCACTGAAGGCTCAGTCATGGGTCTGAGAAGTGGGTAACAAAAGGCTAAAGCATCACTTAATTAGCTGTTCGATGGATGGCCACTTCTGCCTTAGCTACAACCCCTGACTCATTATAACAGCAAGGGATGCCCATGGGTCAGTAATAAAAGTTCCCTTCAAAGGAGTTCGAGCACCTGTTTATCCCCAGAGGACTCTGTCAGTCAGGGAGGGAGCAGCCCACCAAAGGGTCTGAGCAAGTGAAAGATGTTCGTGCCAATATCAGCTTCAAAGAAGCCACTCTGATGTCAAAAATTAATAATTTTCTTTCTCAACTGCCAAGATAAAACCTCCAATTATTTGGCCAACAAAGTGAAGGTGGATTGGGCAGGAACAGAGACACAAGTCAGAGCTTGGCCCATCCTTTCTGCTCACCAAAGCTGTTGAGCCACAGGTGTCTGTGAGAGGAGACTGCAAGAAGTTAAAAAACAAAGCTGCCTGTCCAAAGGTGACTCTGTGTGGGCTTTTGGCTGCCTCACATGTTGTCAATCGCTCTCTCAAAAGCAAAAGGAGGAGCAAGAAGAACATCCCCTCTTCAGCTCAGCCTCCAGGGACCAGCTCAGAGTCCAGCTTAAAGGGGAAGGGCACTGAAGTCACCCTAAAAAGCTGGTGTCTCTTCTCCACTGACAGGGAGAACTGACCACCTCTCATTCCAGGGCAGAACTGAACAGAGATCCCTCAGCTCACTTCCTCTTGGAGCTGGCAGATGGTTGTGGGCTTTCAGACCGTTTGCAAACCTAAAATCCTTCCCGTGTCAGCTGTAAAACTGTGGGCGAGGAGTTGGCTTACTCCTCTTTCCACCACTTCGTTACTCTTAAAAAAGATTTAAAAAAAAAAAAAATAAGGCTTTCAACAGCTGCTACTTACAGCAAGGAAAAATAAAAAATACACCCCAAGCCTACACTTTGCTCCTTTTCAGTCTCTATAGCAACAGAACACAGCTGGCCAAAGCAATTATCCTGCCTCTGGCTGCCGAGATGTTTAAAGGCTGTTACAAAAACGGGAAGTTGGGGGAATACCTTGAGTGTGATCACAGCAACATTTGCATTTAATTGCTGAGAGATGCTTTGGCTTTGCTTCCACATGAACAGTCAAGTGCACAAATACAGGATCACTTCAAAGGACTGAAGGAGAAAGGGAAAGGCAGCTCCTCATCCACTGACTGCAACTGTCTTTTTGTGGACTCTGAACCAGTTCACCCAGTTACAGCCTCCATGGTTTCAGTTCTTTAATGTTCTCTCTTTAAAGTCTATAATATGCATTTTTTGGGCAACATTTTGTGTCTCCCATCCACCACACCAAATTCTTCATCTTCTTACCACACATTAATTACCCTTTTGAAGGTATTCTGTCATTTGATTTTAAACTTGGATCTTTCCCCTGACCCTTTACACCCCACAACCCCACTCAATTCATTCAGCACTAATAAAAAGGCAGCAACGAGCACCTGGAGACAGAGGGTTCCCTAATTCAGTCTCACCAGCAAAGAATACATGTCCTGTAGCCAAGCACTCACACTAACTGGTGTGACAAGAAAGCTGACAAAGTATTTTCAAGCCAGAAGAAGCTGCCAAAGCCTATTTTGAAGGCCCCACCTCCCAGACGAGACGACCTCAACCTCTGGCCTGTTGGGCTGATACAGCTGAGCTGACACGCTCAGCCTGTGATGTCCAAAAAAACAACAGTCCCAGGGACACTGTCTGTGTCCCCCTGAACAAATTCAGTAGGTGTGAATTAAAAAAAAACAAAAACCAAACAACTGTCTCACCTGGGTTACCTTATTCTCATTGGGATCAGTTACTCGATCTACTCCGTACTCCAGGACATCTTGCATGCCCGGCTGTGACGAACAAGAAAAATCAACAGCTTTGTCACTCTTTTGCTTTAAAGTCTGTGGATCCCACAAATGCACGAGGAGACCTCTGAGCCCTGAAGGGCTCCACTGCCAGCAGTGCCCTGGGAAGCTCTGCCCCCCTGGGAATCTGGGAATGCCCCACTCCGAGCACAGCCAAGTCACACACAGCCTCCTCTACTTACGGGGGTTCTGTTCACAAGCCAGTAGGCTCTCTCCTGGCAGTCCAGGGCGTACCTGTCCTCCTTCTTCCGCTCCTTGCCTGCCCTGCAAAGCCAACAACAGGGGAATATGTGAATTTTCCCCTCCTAAAACCAGGTGGATGAGAATCAGGGCACACCTCCAGCCTCCCCTGCCCCGTGGGTCCCAGCGGGTCGCTCTGATGCTGCCTCCTGATCACACCTCGCCTCAGCTAGTTCTGGGGCTGCAGATCATGTTCACTTGGCTTTTGGGAAATCATCATCTTCCTGAGCCGAGCTGGGAGCTGACACATCCCCTTTTGATTAGACAGGCAGCCCTTTGGTAGCTTTATGCTGACAATCCGCTACTTGCCGTCAGTCCTGCTGCTTCATGTTGATCCATCTCCGATGTCCCCAGGCAAAACATGAGGATTGCCACACAGAGATACATCCTGGACACGTCTCATCCCCGTCTCACAGCAAAGTGGGGCCATTTCTCACAAGAAATTATTTGGAAATGGTACCAAGGAGTGTTCCCAGGCACCAAAACCCAAATCACCTCTACAATTAAACAGAAGAGGCACTAGCATGGTTTGGGCTTGGACCAGCTAATTCTTTCCCAGAAAAGTCCTGGGCACAATTTGGGACTTAGCATGGGGAAGGGAGCATTCCCAACAGGCTGTTTGCATGTGGCCTCCCTGCTGTGGTGAGCAGGGTGGATGCAGGCTGCTCTCACCAGTCTGCCCCAGCAGCACCAGCAAACAGCCGCAGACGAGTTTAATCTGCTAGTTCAGACACAGGCTCGGTATCTGACTTGAAAACTGCATTTGGAATCTCTTAGCCCAAGTCTGACCTCAATTTACAAGAACAACAGTCTCGTGTCTAATGAGACAGTTATCTGATGAGCTGTATTCCGGGGACTTGGCTGCCATCCCAGGGAAGACAGAGAGGCTGCTGAGCAGCAGAGGCAGTGCCTGCCATGCTGGGAGGTAAAAGGAGGTAAAAGGGATCCACAGGAGTAGGAAAGATCCTATTCCCAAAGGAGTAATCCCACCTAACATTCACTAACTTTCCTCTTTGAAGGATTCAGCCTCTAAAATCAAGTCATTCCAGCTGGGTGTCTCGGTATGCACCTCACAGTTTTCTCCACAAGTCCCTGCTGGGAACATTTACTGCTTCTTCATTCAGGCGACTCCATTCAGCTGTGAGATGTGCAAGTAATGACTGATCCAGACCAACTACAGGCCCCAGGTCCAGTGGCCTGGTGCACAAACGCTCCAGGACAACGCTGAGCTAAATGAAACTGTCCCTAACGAGGGCTTGCACATGGCAGCATCAGACCTCAGCTTCTTCAGGGAGCCACATCAGGTGCAAAATCCAAACCTCTCCTAAAAGTCATTTTAAACCTGCAGTTGCTGTTTTTGAAGTGTAATTTAACTGTGCACCAAGACAGCCAAGCTCTGCTCCTTGAAACCCTCCCTGGTGATGCAAACAAGGGAATGAATGCAAGTTAACTCACTTATACTGCTCCTTGGCCTGCATAATAACAAAATCCCACTTGTAGTTGATTTTCTGATTGAGCATGTTGTAATGTTCCTGGAATAAAAATAAAAAAGCAGTTAGTGTGAAAATTCTGGCCAGGGCACTCCCATGCCAGGGTTTTCTTGACTCTCCATAGCTCAAGGAGGCCAGGCTGGTAAATGAGCCAGGAAATCTGGATTGTTCTGAACGTAATTACAAGAATTGCAACAGTTCAAAAATCCCATTGCAAGGGAGAGCAATTACCCCTGTTAAAATTATAATTCACTTCACAGCATTTATCTGTGCTGGTTGTTTTCACACTTGCAAAATCTGGGCTTTTGATACTGCTAGAGTAACACCTCATGCAATTGAAGAGGTGATTTTTTGCTGTGCTCCATTAGCAAGAGAGGGCTAAAGCTGTAGCAAATGAGGGGCTTGCCATGGAACAAGTGCAGCATCTCCTCACCTTTTCATATTCTTCTAAAATCCCCTTCCTCTTAATGTTCTTCTTTGCCAGATAAATTGCTGTGCAGGGAGAAGCAAATAAGCAGTCAGTTATACTTAGACCAGCAAGTCCAAGAGCAATTAAAACAATTCAAAATCTACCCACATGACAAACACAGGAGTCTTTGTCCGCTGCAATATCTTCCTAACCATGAGCTCCAGGCTCACAAAAGCCCACTGGAGAAAAAAAAGAACTCGGTGCTTTCACTTTGCCAGGGATGCCCAGGCTGGGAGCAGCCAGGCAGTGCCTTCTGCCAGAAGTCCCCCTTTCCTTTGGGAACTCGGCCAGGCTTTCATGGATCAAGGGATACTGGACCAAATCCTTCAGACGCTGAGGTTCTGCAGAGTTTGACCTCCAAGCTTCCCGAGCACAGGCCAGTGTTTTGCTCGAGTTCTAATAAAAACATTCCAATCTAAAATGGGCTTTTTTATTTCCCCAGGAGATCTACAGAGTAATGCAGATAAAAGCCACAGAGGACAATGTTGGTGTAAACAAATCAGTCTGTGAACTGCACAGCCCACGGGAGCAGACCAAGCTCATCAGCCCAAGTTTCATGACCAGCTTTACACTAAAAAGCATCATAAAGGCAGCACAAGATTTATATGGAAAGAGCCGTCAGGAGATACTGGAAGCCACTGTGCATTCTACAAAGAAAGAACCATCACTGAATGAAGGGCTTGATCCAAATCTACAGGAAGATAGTCTTGGGCTCAGATCCAGGAATACACTTAACTGCTCAGGGAAATCTAATCCTGTGTTTAAAGTCTTCCCTACCCAGGAAGGTAACTCAGATGTGTTCCTGTCCAATGGATCTTAGTGAAACATAAGAGTTTAAGCACTTTCTCTCATCAAGGCCACCACAAGATGGTCACACCCTCAATTCAGCACTACTGAGAATTATTCACAAGGGAGCATGAAAGAAAATGCAAGGGCTGATCACTGCATGTGGAGACACAGCACGAGGATATGAAGAGCAAATGTGGTGCAGGACAGCATGTGCACAAAGCCAAGGGCCTTCCCTACACCTCCCAAACACGAGCAGTGCAGAACTCACCATAGTCTGTGTCGTCAGCAGCCCAGCCCTGCAAGGGCCAGAAATAGGGGGTCTGCAGAGAAAGGAGTCTCTGGTCAGTGCACAAAGGCCTTGAACTCATGCCAAGAGGCACCTGGAACCTACCACACCGGAGGGAGGAACGTTCTGCTGTGCTGTACTCAGAGCCTCAGCTCCTCAGCTGCATGGCAGCTGGCACGGTGCTGCAGCACAGCCACAGAAGGAGAATCGACTGCCAATACCAACTCCACTCCACCTCTCCCATCCATAACGTGGACAGCCTCTCCCTGCTGCCCAAGCACTCAGACCGAGATGCTGGAGCCTGATTTGGCACCATGTGGGAACCAGGCTCCTCATTCCAAGTACCAACGAGGGCACTCTGATTTCCCATCGTGGTGGAAACAGTCCAACCACGAACACTGAAAACATCCCCTTATTACCGTGCTTTTAGTATATTCATTATTCAGTGATCCCAGATCATTCTACTTCCAACCAGCAACTCCATTTGCTACTTTAGGACCTGGAAGGGAACACACTTTTGGAAGAAAGCACAGCTATTATTAAGCTGAACAAGTACACTAATTTAGTTGAAGAAACCATCACAGGTTCCCTGTAAACTGCAATCTGAGGCTTCTCTGTGGATCCCCTCCTCCTGCACACTCAACAACTGCAGGGCTGCACAGCCTGGACTCACAGCTCCTGGGGAACTGCCCCAGCTGCCTGTTTTTAATAGAAACAAGTGCTGAATTCTCTCACAACAGCTTAGAGGAGCTGCAACTCACTTGAAACCTGTACAGGCTGCCATCTGCCTTGAGGGTGAGGTTCTTTGGCTCCTGAAGAGGGTAGATGTATCCATATTTGACAAACAGGTCTCCCAGGTGGAGTGCCTCTGAAAATGGAGAAGGCAGACGTTTTGACTGCACAGAAACACTGCACTGGAATTAAAAGAGAGCTGCTATGCAGGAGAGAAGAATTCACCTGAAAGGTTTTTTCTATGGAGACCTTAAAGTTTTGTTACTTGAAGCTGAAAAAGCCTCAATTTTCACATTTTTACCCACCTTCTGCAGTGATCTGCAAGCGCTGAAGGATCCACTGCAATATATCATTACCTGCAAAGCAAAAAAAAAAACCATCAGGGTGAAAGCGAGACCTCTCCAGTCCTCGCTCCTCACTGAGCTCTGGATCCCACCGAGGGCACAGACCCCTTTTTGCAAATGAACTTCCAAAGGCACCACACAAGGCAGCACAGATGAAATGCACTGCTGGTCTCCCACTGGCCACGCGGTCACTCACCCAGCCACCACCATTCCCTGGGAGAGGGAGCCCGAGGCAGGCAGTGACCTTGGGATGGCACAGCAAGAGCCTGAGCAGCACCTAAACCCTCATCAGTGGCTTAGAGAGGGTTTCAGAAACACAACAGCCTTCACACCCAGGGAAGGTGAAGTGCCCCTTGCTTTGCATCACCTTGTCTCGAAAGATTAACTGCAAAGAGCCTCCAGATCCACAGGCCACAGTCCTGCCTCTGTTTCACAGAAAACCAGTGACTGGTCCTCTAAGAGTCCTTGAAGGAACAGAAGGGATATCTGAATCTCAGACCCAAGCTGCAGTGGTAACGGGATTTATCAAAGGGAGACAAGGTTTCTGCATTCACACACATCTTATCTCTCCCAGTTCTCCTCTTGGAGTGCGAGCAGTCGTACCCACAGTCAGCATAAATCTCCAGCAGTTTTAGTTTTATGTTCCGGGGGGCAAATTTCATGAACCTCCTTCCATTTAAAGAGGGCAAAAATGCACTTGTTCCCTGATCAATTACTGGTGTTTCCTTCCAAACCTCCCTTAGGATTGCAGACTGAGGTGTCGACCTTTCTTGACATTGCAGTGATGACTTAACTTTCTAATAGGGGCTCAGAGCTCTTATCCTACTGCCTGCTTCCTGAAATAGATGAAATTAAAGGATTATCTCATCACTCATTTCTAGACAGCTCTCTCTGTAAGCACTTTCCCCCAAAGGTGCACATTTAACGTCGAGGTTTATTTGTGAGCCATTTTACTGACTTTCAGTGAATTTAACCAGTTGGCTTCCTGCACATGCAGAGCCAGGCTCTCTCCAGGGGATCTGTGTCCGCTGCTCCAATGCCTTCACCACACCCTTGCTAGACACAAATCAGTCTCCTTTGCAACACCCAGCAGTCCATCAGTACCCATGCAGCTTGTGCAGCACTAAAAATATCACAGTTTAGAGAGTGGTGAGCAAAGGGACTGGAACTCACTTGCCTCTCAGAAGTTGACTAGAATTTATGACTTATGCAAGAGGCAACTTGCAGCACTTTTAGTTAAGGAACCAGAATGAAGCAGACAGCACGCAAAGAGGGTGAGTGCCAACAGGCACTGTCCCTCCACATCAGCTGGCCGTGGACTTTTGGGAAGTGGTTATTTCATGTTGGGCAGACATCAAGAGAAGTTCTTGTTCCCCTTCGCTTAATCTGTGTGGGACGTCATCTTCAGCACAGGGGAATCTTCCCTGCAGCGCTGCCTTAACTATTCCCTGACAGCTCTGGGAGGCAAGGCCAGCTCCTCTGCACATGCAAACCTCCACCAAATTCAGCTGCATAATAACTGTGTAAGCCAGGATGTGGTTTGCACTGCAGTGCATGGAGGCTGCTGCTGAGAACGAGCTTCAGATGTGCCCGAGCTCTCCTGACCCCTTCACTGACTGACTCTACCCATGGGCAAGTGACTCCAGTGCCTCTGCACCCTCACTTTAAAAAAAAAAAAAAAAAACGAGGCAAACAACACCCAGGGCCTACCAAACTTTGCAAACACAGTGGGGAAGGTGTCCTGAGTTGCCTGGAGCAAACTTTCCGGTTTCAGTGGGAGTTTTTGTTCTGAATTTCAAAGTGCAGCAGAAAGACCAAAGAGGGAGGAAGAAACTTCGGTAAGGGTATGTGTGAATATTTACAGCAGAGGGTTCCTCTGCTTTTGTGGAGGCCTGGAGGGCAGGGAGGCAGAGGTACTGATAGTGCCCAGTGAAAGAAGCAGCAGGCACAAGGGGGCTGAGATAAGAGCTGCCTGTAACTCGGGAGTGACACAGCACAGCTCCTCTCTGCTGCTTCCTCAGCCTGCCTGAACGAGGCAAAGCTGTCACTTAGAGGCACAGAAGTGGGTTGAGTATTTTGTGCTTTTCCTGCCTGCTAAATAAAAATTATTACTAGCAGTAAACATTAAATGGGAGGCTAATTGTTTGTTGCTCATTTCTGAAGCACCATCTTTCAGTCTGCCTCCAGGCTGCTTATTTTAATGGGGTTTTAATATTTATCTTTATTTGTGATCCAGCCTCGTTGGGAATATGGTAAGTCTGGAGGCTGTAGTACCTACTCACCTCTATGCTGAAGGAAAGCAAGGTCACTTGAGTTAACCCCCATGAGACAGCTGAAAGTGCAGGTTGTCAATCTTTGTGTCTCCGACTCAGGGAGCAAGAATGAAATGAGACACAAGTGAGTATGAGATAAAGGGAGCAGGTACATCTCAAAGGATGTACAGCAAATATTTATCGGGAACATGGGCTCCAGCAGTCAGCCAGGCACTGGCAACCCTGGCCATGGGGTCCACACACATCAGCTTTTCCCTGCTGAACTTCCTTGGCCAGGCCCCTTCCCCCAGGGAAGCTCTCACCTGTCACAGCATGTGGGATGCTGGCAACCATCACTGTCTGTGTCTGTGTCTTGATGCCTGTGTCTGGATTCTGCATCTCCATCATAAGTGCTTCGATCTGCAAAGCATGGGACGGGATGGATTACAGGAGTGGGCAGGAGGGAGCCCCAGGACCACTGCAGCATTCCAGAGGGGTGGGCAGTGGTGAGCCACAGGAATGGATTCGACAGCCACAGCCCTCTCCAAACCTGCCCCGTGCCATGGAGATGCCACCTCCAAACCATGTCAGTTCTCACATTGACTCACAGGGTCTCTCCCTCCCACTGAACACTCAGCCAGGGTTAGCAGACCAGGGACAGGATGTAACCATTCCACGAGAGCTGAGCTCAGAAAAAACAAATAAATAAATAAATAAATAACCCCTCTGCTATCCATCAGTGTTCCTCTCTGGCTCAGTGGGCTCTTTGCTGGGGCAATTTGAAAGAAAAAAAAAAAAGGGAAGAAATAGAATCTGTGCTTCTATTGCACAAATCCCCCAGCTGTGCATAGACTTGTAGATATTGCACCATGCACCACGAATATAAGCAATATTTTGGCTGGAGACCAAACAGCAAAGGTTCTGTTTCTGGTCTGCTGATAATCACCAGGCAGGACTGCAGAAGAGCAAGAGAAGCACATTGCTTTGCTCTGGGGCTGAGCAAGAAGCTCAAACTGGGGGCAGGGGAGATGAGAACTGTCCTTTGATACAGCACAGCCTGAGACACACAGCTTTGAGACAGGGCCTGTGGGTATGAAAGCTCAGTCCCTCCAGGGATGGGGCAGAGCCACCCCATCTGGAGCAATATCTTTCCATCTGGCAGCACCTCACACCTGGACTCCTCAGGGATGCTGATAACTCGTTTTTAACAGAGGATGAATCTCACCCTCAGGGCCAGACCTCTTCCATTTCTTGTTTCCAATTATCTTCAATTATTTTAAAAAAATCTTTTATTTGACTTCCTTCTAGCACCATCCCAAAAGCACAAGAGGCCCTGGTTGCACTTGGGATCCTCTGCTCAGATGGGTGGATTGGGCCATGCTCATCTCCCCGTTTCAGATTATCCGAGTGCCGTGAGAGCACTGGCTTTGGGGATGATGCTCCTCGTTCTGTCTTCTGCTTCCAGAGACACTAAATCAAAGCTGTTTCAACGGGACCAATTTGGTCTCTCTGCACATTCATTTTGGGTGAAGCTGTAGCTTTTTAACTAGGAGTAGAGGATTTAATGAGTGTGACTTGATGACACTCACGCATAATGAAGGGCATTGTCTTCACAGGCACCACAGTGACTTTGTTCCCAAGTCTTGCCAAGTTCAGTGAGGATTTAAGCTGTAGTGACAGAATGCACTCTGGGCCTGTCAGTAAAACTGGATTTTCAACTGTTTTTAAAGGCAGTGACAAATTAATACTAAAACAGAGAAGCCTAGTAAAATTTCACACAAATATTTGTATAAATACGTATACAAAATATTTTAAAATAGCAAAACCAGGCCCAAAGGGATGAAGACTTTCTTAGGCCTTTCAACAGAACCCACAGTTTCAGCCTCAGCAAGTTCAAGGCTGTGCAAGGAGAGATGCCTGTGGAGCTGTGTGGGATGAGGAAGGATGGTCCAGCAGGCAGGGCGCTAATTTAGGAAATTCAGATTCAGTTCCCTCTGAGCCTCTCAGGTATCTTGTGAAGTCACTTACTCTCTATAACTGCACAGTCACTCAGCAGGGAACACTTCAGCACGTGGATACAGGGGGCAAACACAGCCCTGCTCATCCCCACCACACCCCAGCGCTGGGACCACCCGGCAGGTCCCAGCAGGCTGAGGCAGAACTTGTTCCCTACAAATGGCACAACACATCCTGCTGTTCCTCCCTGGTGGGCTCAAACAGGTCTTTAACCAGCTGAGAGAAGGGAATTGGCTCTGAAACCCAGACAGCCTCCCAGCACAGCATGTTCCCTTCCTTCAACCAGCAACTCTTGTCGCCTTCATACCCTGCCACACTCCCTCTCGTCACTGCAGAAATTATATGCATTAAAAAGGAAGGAGCTGCTGTTAGGGCTGCAAACCATTCACCTTGCTGATCAAAACTCAGCCTGTCTCTTCTCCTAAGGGAACAGTGGTGATTACAGCAACCAGGAGTTGCCATCAGCACCAGCCTGCCAACGAGAGGCCAGGAGGGCTGGTTAAAGCCCAGCAGCAGCATCTCCTTGCTTTGCTCAGGGCTCCAGTACATTCTGTCATGCTTTCAGCCAGGAAAAAGCTGCCTGCTTTGAATTCTGCAGAGCCAGAAGCCACTTCCTGGTGCTGGCTGGTGGGTGGAGATGCACACAGAGGTAAATATCAGGACTTCCAAAGGAGCCAGGCTCCGGGGAGAGCTCACCTCAAGCACAGAGCCACCACGGGGCATGACAGCCATGGAGGTCTCCTTTCAGATCAACAAGAATCTCTTCATGGAGGTGACCTCACCTCGAAAGCCACAAAGAAGCAACAGGAAAACTGTCCGTCCCCCATCTGATCGCAGGAAGTCGCAGGGCTCACTGAGTGCAAAGCAAAACTCAGACTCACATGTGATAAGAAAAAGCGTCACTGAATTTCAGGGGCATGTGGGAGCTCAAATGGTCAGTGATTGATGGGGTGTCCATGGTTCTGGAGGAGGATGGATGCAGCACAGATACTGTCCCTTGGCATGGAGCAGTGGGGGCAAATGACCACTGAGGGACTGCTTGGTTGAGTTACCCCAGGGACATTTCCCATCCCTGTTTCCCTGAGCTTTACCCTCCGGGCACCCACCAGCTCCCCCAGGGTCAGGGCATCTACAACATCGAAGCATCATCTGGGTGCTGAGACTCTGACACATAAGAGCAAAACCCTTCCAGGGTGAGGAGTTCAGCCCCTCCCAGCATCAACTCAGAGACATTTTTGCTTTGATGTAAGAAAGATCAATTTTCGCAGCAGGCTCCAGCTCCCAGCCAAGTGTCCACTCCTGGTGCTATAATTAAAGATCTGCTGCCTTCTCCATCACGTGTATTTGTTTGGTTCTAGCCCCTCTCACTGCCTGCTACTGTTTGCGAGGATCAGCCCCCCCTTGCTCTGATTTCCAAGGTAACAATATAATCCTTCATCCCATCTCTGGCCTCAAAGGCTCATTCAATTGTTTTCTAGGACGTCAACCACCAACCCTGCTTTGCACATTGATGGATGGTCAGGAAAAAAGAAGAAATAACAAAAATCCATTGTTAACCACCTAAACCTTCCTGCTTTTTCTTAATTAAAGCTGAGAGGAGGAAGCCTGATCCCAGCTGGTGATCCCTCAGCCAAGGGAAGCAAATGTGTGAATGGGAAGGGCAGGGCTGTAGCTGGCTCTTCCCATAGTCCAGGCTGGCTGGAAAAACCCCCAGCCAGGCTGTGGATGGTCCCTCCCTGGTGGTTGCACAGCTTTGGGAGAAGCCATGGGGGACCAGAGTAAGGAAGAGGCAGAGGAAAAAGGCAAACAGCATCCAATCCATCAGCCTTACCCACAAGGTATGAGTCACGAGGCAGCTTGTGTAGCACAGCAAGGAAAAACCCACAGCCCAGCAGCTGCTGGAAAGCACAGCCCTACCTCCAGCTTTGCCAGGGGATACCCAATGGAGCCAGACCCTGACCCTGACCCAGGAACAGGCACAAAGAGCTCGGGCTCGCTGAAGTTCTCCCAGAATCCAGCCAAAATGCATTTCAGGGGCTTCTGTCCCAACAGACCTTTGTGCCAGTATTCTTCCTACCAAGTCAGTTTATAGAATAAAGCAGCCTAAGTGTCAGCAGGAGTGTTTGCTGGATGAGCAGGCATTGCAGGGCCTTGGAGGGGGCTCTCTAATCCCCCCTTTCTTCAGCCACAAGGACCAAGCTCCACATCCAGCCCGAGCTGTGCAGAGCAGCCTCACAGCAAGAACACAGCACTGCTCACCACCCCTAAAGCAACCCCCCTGTCCTCTCCCTGTGTCAGTGGCAGGACTGCTGTGACCACAAGCTTCATGCTGGAGCAGCACCACAGGAAGGCACACGGGGCCAGCAGCCCGAGAACGCTGCAGGGATCCCCTGTGTGTCAGCTGGCAGCAAAGCGTGAGCACGGGCTTAAGCAATTAACAAAGCTTCTCTCTGGGATTTCAGCTCCTTGTGGATCTAAGCCTGTAAGGTGCTCACTGGATGCTGAGCATCCTCAGCTCCCACCACAGGCAACCCGTAAGGGTTGTATCTGGGTATAACCAGACAGCTCTGAGGACGTGGCTGTCTGCACACAGAGCATGGAACAGCCAAGGCTCCAAACACGGCTTCCCCAAGGTCTGGAAAAAACAGAGGAGGAACAAAAGCAAAGATGAGAGCCAGGGCCTTTCTGCTGACCACCCAGGAGCTTCCTTTCCTACTGCTAACAGGTCTCAGACCTGCAGAGCACGGGCACTACTGAAACCCCCTCGCTGCTCACGGTGGGAGTGGTGAGCGCTCTGTGACAGCAATTCGCTGTGCTCTGACAGATCTTCCCACCTGAGGAACTCGGAGCACTTTGCAGAGGCTGCTGCACTCCCACAGAGTAGCTGAAGCACAGCTGCTGGCGGTTGTTTTCTCAGAGCACACAGCTTCTCCTCTGCACCCCCGCACGCAGCTCCACAGAGTATTACTCAGTGCAGAATCTGGCCTGGAGTGTTTCCCTTGGCAGGGCTCCCCAGCCAAATTTACCCTGCAAGACGCAGCACCAAAGAAAATACCTTCTTTACTTCCTCTGGCATAAAAAGCACACTGCTTGTACCAAAAAAGCAGTAAAAAGCACACATTGCTACGTAAGGCTCATACCTTAGCACTTAACAGCCCCAAATTTCCCTTCCTTTCACCCCTGGAATCCTCCTTAGGTCATGGGTGTTGAGGAGAGCTCACTACAGCTTGAACAGCAACTTGCTGGCTGTACTTGTCACTGGAAATTCAGTTAATTCCACTCAACAGGATAAGCCACAGGCAGGAGAGGTGAGTGGCAGAAAAGCTAGCTTAACACTGTGCTTTTTAAAATCTGCAGATGCCAGTTACACTACAACTGGTGATGCTTTTGAATGAATGCTACAGAAGAAAACAACCAAATGCTTTACAAAATTATGCATTGCACCCAAAAGCGTGGGCAATACTTCTTCCCACTCCTTAGACTGCTTCTGGTCACAAATACGCTCATTTCTGAAAAACTGGAAGGAGGCAGAGAGCAGACACTGGTTGTAATACATCCTCTGAAAGCAGACATCAGCTGCAAACACTGGGAAACACACACTGGACCAAGTGGCCCAGAGCTGCACTGACTGGCCTGGCACTGCAGGTGATGGGTTTTCCCCTGGGAAGCAACACATTTCAGAGGTTTGGGGGGAAAATAAAGGAGGGGGAGGAAATGTGTCAGGAGAATCATTCAGCTGAAGCTAAGTTATAAAAATAAACAAAATTACAGTTCTCTTTTCTCCGTCACTTCAGCACACGCTGACTCCCGGAGCCAGCTGGGATCCACAGGCTCTGCAACAGGTCATGGCCCCAAACTCCCGGGGATGGGGCTGTCCACCCTCGGACCCCACACACCCAGGGGCGCCCCGGGGAGCCGTGGTCGAGCAGGATGCTGTGAACACAGCTCAGCGTGGCTGAAGCACCGCCAGCGCTGCCCCGGTCACCGCATCACCCCGCCCGGACGCGGGCCCCAGCGTGGCCGCCGGCGCTGATGCTCATAACGGTGCGGCTGTGTGTCCCCGGCGCTCACCTTTTTCAGGAAGGCCATCCGCGGGCGGTATCGCTGCCCCTGGTCGAGCCGTGTGACGGTCATGGTGGCGGAGCGGCGGCAGAGCCGATGGAGCTGGAGCTGGAGCTGCAGCAGAGCCGATGGAGCGGTGGCGGAGCAGCCCCGGCCGGGCGCACCTGCCTGTGGGCACCCCCCCCCCCAACACACCCGCCGGGGGCGGCGCCACCGCCGCGCGCCGCAGCCAATCAGCGCCCGCCGACCCGCGCTCATTTGCATGAGGGGCGCGCGGGGGCCGCGGCGGCCGCGGGGGGGCGCTCGAGGGAGAGCGAGGAGGGGCCTGGGATGGGACTGGGATGGGACTGGGATGGGACTGGGATGGGACTGGGATGGGGCAGAGTGGAATGGAATAGGATGGAATAGAGCGTAGAGCAATGGAATGGAGTGGAATGGGATGGGATGGGAGGAGGGGGTCAGGGCCAGGTACAGGGCCTTAGGTCCAGGTTTGGAGCAGGGATGGGGGCCTATGGAAGCCAACGGTCTGGGCAGGGTGATGCGGTGCCCGGGCGCTGCTGGCGGTGCTTCAGCCACGCTGAGCTGTGTTCACAGCATCCTGCTCGGCCACGGCTCCCCAGGGCACCTCTGGGTGTGTGGGGTCCAAGAGGGGACAGCACCATCCCTGGGAGTTTGGGGCCATGACCTGTTGCAGAGCCTGTGGATCCCAGCTGGCTCAGGGGGTCAGGCTGGGGGGCAGTGTGTGCTGAAGTGACGGAGAAAACAAAAGTGTAGGTCATTCTGGAAGGTGCTGAGTGCCAGCCGCTGCCCAGGAGAGCCGAGTTTGGAAGTCACGCTGGAAACAGCCCTTGTGGTGCACATCCTGCCCCTGGAATGCCACCAGCCTCAGGCAGCTCAACTGTGGATGCAGGAGCCAGCCGGGCAGTTTGGGGAGTTGGTGGTTTTTCCACATGGGGAAATGGTGACGAACAGTGATGAGAGGGAGACCACGGGGTTAAAGGGCTTCCTCAAAACGGAGCTGTCTCATGCCCACGGGCGAGGGAACACCACCCAACTGGCAGCACTGGGAAACCAAGAGCTCTGTTTTCCCGGTTTCTTCAGAAAATTGTGGGGTTTCCTTACTGCTGCTCCTTGGAACCATTTGTAGTTCAAAACAGAACGACTTGTTTTATTGTACAAGTGGTGGTGGAAGGACTCAGAAATACTCCAGGTGACGTGCAAACACTGGCCTAAGTAAAGGATTGATTACCACCAACTGCACAAGCCCCACATACTTAGAGGAATAAAAATGGTCATTTCAACCCCAAATACTGACTTTAACAGTTCCACTGAGGAATACATGTGTGTTATTCATGAGAAACATTTGACAACTGGATCTACAAGTGAGCTCAGAAATAAAATTGTCTTGCAGGAGATCCGGGAGAAATAGCTCTGAAAAGCTCATGCTGAGGTGTGAGCTCTTCAGCCTTGCTGAGCTCCAAAGATCCCGGTAATTTTAAATCCTGCTGATCCCCCAGACACCCCCTCACAGATCAGGTGTGGGTTTTTTCCATTTCTAGTCATCTCTGACAAACTTTAATAAAGCTTCTGGATATTTATCTCTTTATTATAAAGCTACTTGGTGCCCCTACTACAGAAGATGTCCAGTGTAAACTCAGCTTTGTTACCATCTGCCAGTGACCCACAGGACCAAACAGACAGTCAGAGTTGAACCACATTTCACCTGTGCCCAGGTGAACCACCCCAATGCTTAATGCTCCTGGGCAGATCTGCCACGTGAAGCACGAGGCACGTAAATCAGATTATAGAGGCTTGTCGAGGGCAGACACTCCTGGGCCGCTAATCACAAAACCCACACTTGAGGAAAGCAAAGAATTCCATAGTCTCTGACACAGTCTTGCTGTTTATGTGTGAATTTCTTGGTAGAGAAAGCAAGGCACTGGAAGAGTGGTGGAGAGCAGCAATAGCAGAGGGGCTCCCTGCTGATTTCTGACTCCCCAGGTTCATCCTGGCCTTCCTGCCCCACAGATAATGTAGAAATACATTCCCTGGGGTTTTTCCTTTACCTCCCCATACCCACTTTCTGCAGTAAATGCGGTGCTATTTATGTAGCTGCATATTTCCATGGATGTTCATACCCCATGCCGGAGGCAAATGATGCTGTAGTGGAAACACGCTCATAGTCATCGCATCACAGGGCAATGGTGCGTGTCCATGAGCTCTGCAGAGCCCATGGATCCCTCTCAGCCTGCACAGAGGTGGGTTTTGTGTCTCTGCTCTCCTTGTGAAGCTCCACAGGCTGTGATGGTTCTCAGCAGACCCGCACGCAACTCTCGGCAGTTTCTCCTGTGGAAAGCACAGCAGAGGGAATCCCCCCCTTCTTAAAGATCACATTTCCTACGTGGTTGCCCCTTCTTCACACATCAGAAGTTGAATCATGCAACACAAAAGGCATGTGGTGAGTAAACTACCTTTCTATCTAAGGAAACTGGGGACGGCCCTGAGGGGAAGGAAGGGGTAATGTAAGTGAAGTAACGAGAGCAGCAAGCGGAGGCTCAATTTCAGCACACAGTTCCTTCCAGGAAGATTTCAAAGCAGTTTACCAAAAATTAAAAAAAAGAAAAAAAAAAGGTAAAAATTTTGCAAAGTGTGTGGCATAAAGACGTGACACTCTCAGGTCTCCCAGCAAGGCAGTGGTTAAAGGGATATCTCCAGGGTCCCTTGTCCTGCCTGCTGGGGCACAAGCACTCAAAATGGGAAGCTTCCTTAGTAGCCACATGGGAAGAGCTGTGAGCACAAATGGGCAGCCTTTGCTTCCCGTCACTCCTGGGCTTTCCAGGAAAGCTAAGGAAAGAAGTGGCAAAGGGGAAGGAAAAAAGCCAAGCAGGGAAAGACCTTACGCACTCTGCCTTAGAGAAGGAGCCCGGCTGCTGTGGCGGGAGGATGCAGCTGGGTTAACACCTGACCTGGATGATGCTGAGCCCTCCCCAGGGAACACCGTCATCCTCAGCACAGGAACAGCCCTTCCCACTGTGCAGCACGCTGAGAGCCACGCTCCTGTGCCAGGAGATTGGGAATGACATACCTGGGAGGTGCTGGAGAGCTGCCCAGCCAAGGGGAACGTGACGAGGAAAGGAGGGAGGAAGTCAGGGACTCCCCAAGACTTGAGTGACGTGGTTGTAGAAACCCAGGAGACCTCTTCAGTTCTGGAGGTGAGATGACAGTTGTGTCAAAAAATTGGGTTTAAAACTTAAAGCAGAGCTCAGGAATGTCTGGCTTCCACATCTGTACTAAGACCACCAGGATTTGCTCCTTGAATCACTGCATTAATTTTATACCACATCCTTCTCTCCTAAGAGAAATGCTTTTTTTAATTTATTTATTTTAGGTAAGACCACATGAAACAATTCCTGTGGAATTTACTTCCACGTGGAGCCACCCTCTAATGTGTGAACACTAATACTCACTGGAGTGTTATCTGATATTTATGAGATAATACTCATCACAGATTTTGAAGGTCCTTCTAGTTGAAGCAAAGTGACATTTCCTTGTGATAAGTCAGTAGCAGATAAAGATTTGCTCACTGTCTCTGTGCAGCCCCACATGAGACAAGACCCAGAATGTTTGCTCAGTCTGGTGCCTCAGCCCAGCAGCTCCAGGAAGCTCTTCTGAGACAGGCAAAGAGGAAGTACGTGCCAATTTTTCAAAATGTTTTAAAAAAACCCGACTCTCTTTCTGTACTGAGAACAAAAACTGCTTAGCTGGCAAGTGCCATCCTGTCCCCCCGAACGAGGGCTGACCTCTCTGGGCCACTCTCCTGGCACCTTCCCTGCAGCAGCAGGGCCAGCTGAGCCTGGGGCTCTTTTCCACAAAACCCCATAATCCCATAATATTTAGGGTTGGAAAGGACTTCTGGAAATCATGCAGTCCAAACCCCCTGCCAAGGCAGTGTCACCTGGAGCAGGTGACACAGGAACATGTCTGGGTGTGTTTAAAGGTCTCCAGAGAGACTCCACACCCTCCCTGGGCAGCTGTTCCAGTGCTCTGTCACCCTCAACAGAACGAATTTCCTCCTTGTGTTGAGGTGGAACTTTTTGTGCTTCAGTTCATGGCTATTGCTCCTCATCCTGTCACTGGGCACCGCTGAAAAGAGTCTGGCACCGTCCTCTTGGCACCTGTCCGTGAGATATTTATGTGCTTTAATGAGATTCCCCCTCTCAGTCTTCTCTTCTCTAGACTAAACAGGCCCATGAGACAGGGGAGATTCATACTAGATATTAGAAAAAACAATTTTCACTGCTAGGGTGGTCAGGCATTGGAATAGGTTTCCCAGGGAGGTGGTGGAGTCACCATCCCTGGAGGTGTTCAAGAGGCATCTTGGACCTGGTGCTGAGTGGATGGTTGGACTGGGTGATCTTAAAGGTCTCTTCCAACCTCGATGATCCTGTGAAGTCATTCTGCACCTTCAACTTTGTTCTCCATTACCGAAGCACTGTAAAATTGCAATCATGTGAGCCTATAAACCTTTAACTCCATTACACAGCAGCGCCCTGTGCCTGAATGTTCTTTCACTGTGCGTGTTTCCTCAGGAGCAACCTGGCTCCAGCAGGGAGGCACAGCCTGGATCTGCTCCAGAAACAGTGCCTAAAATCTCCATCTCAAGCTTAAGTTCAAAGCGAGTTTGGGGGGATTTCTTAAGGAAAAGGGAGAAAAAGTTTTAAAAGCAATTTGAGCGTAGTTAAAAGGCAACCAGAAGTAGGACAGGAGGCAGGTAGGTTTCGGTCAGACATTAGGAAGAAGTTCTTTACAGAGAGAGTGACTGGGTATTGGAATGGGTTTTCTACAACCACCTGAAAAGAGGCTGTAGCCAGGTGGGAGTTGGGCTCTGCTCCAGGGAACAAGTGGCAGGACGAGAGGACACAGTCTTAACCTGGGCCAGGGCAGGTTCAGATTGGACACCAGGAGGAATTTCTTCACAGAAAGGGTGATTAGACACTGGAATGGGCCGCCCAGGGGGAGGTGGTGGAGTGCCCATCCCTGGAGGTGTTTAATGAGAGACTGGAAGTGGCACAGACGAGGTGCTGCTGGGCCAAAGGCAACTGCGCCTGCCAGAGCTCAAAGGGATGCTTGGACAACGCTCTCAGGCACACGGCGGGGGCGGTCGGGGCTGCTGAGATGGAAATCCCTCATCGCTGCGCGTCCCTTCCCCACACACAGCACTCCAACCCCACCCCGCTGCCCGCCCGGCCCCTCCCGCCATTTCCTGTGAGGCGCCGCTGTGGGCGGGGCTCCCCTCACGGGCGGGGCCGGGGCGGGGCGCATGCGCGGCGCGGGGCGCGCGCGGCGCGGGCGGCGGGCGCTCCCCTGGCTGGCGGCGCTCGCTAAGATGGCGGATTTCCTGCCGTCCCGCTCCGCGCTGTCCGGCTGCTTCCCCGGCTGCCTCCTCACCAGCGGCGAGGCCGAGCAGCAGCGCAAGTCCAAGGAGATCGACAAGTGCCTCAACCGCGAGAAGACCTACGTGAAGCGCCTCGTCAAGATCCTGCTGCTGGGCGCGGGCGAGAGCGGCAAGTCCACCTTCCTGAAGCAGATGCGGATCATCCACGGGCAGGACTGGGACCGCGCGGCCCGCGAGGAGTTCCGCGCCACCATCTACAGCAACGTGATCAAGGGTGGGTGGCGGGTGAGGGCGGCGGGGCTGGGGCCGCCCTGCCTTGCCCTGCCCTGCCCTGCCTTGCGAGCGCCGGGCCCGGCCGGGCCGGGGCGGGGGGAGGCGGCTCGGGCGGGTCCCGCGGGCCGGAGGAGCGAAGGGGCCGCCGCCTTCTCCTCCTTCTCCTCCTCCTCCTTCTCCTCTTCGTCCCGCGCTGTCCTGGCGCTTCATCCTTCCCCCCTCCGGAGTCGGGGCGCGGGCCCGCCGGGTGTCACCGCCCGGGTGCGGCCCGCGGGGCGGCCCCGGGAGCAGCGGGTTGAGCCCGGGAGGTCCCGGGATTTGCTCCTTGGCTGGAGGAAGGTCTGGAGCACCAGGAGCGACTGGGCGCGGGGCTCAGCCTGCAGGAAGGGAGGCTTAGGGGTGACCTTGTTGCTCTCTACAGACACCTGAAAGAATGTAGCAAGGTGGGGGTCGGGCTCTGCTCCCAGGTAACAAGTGACAGGATGAGAGGACATAGGCTTAACCCTCCCAGGGGAGGGTTAGGTTGGACGTCAGGAGGAATTTCTTCATAGAAAGGGTGAATATACATTGGAATTGACTACCCAGGAAGGTGGTGGAGTCCCCATCCCTGGAGGTTCTTAATGAAAGGCTGGATGTGGCAACTCAGTGCTCTGGTCTGGTTGACAAGGTTGATGTTCGGTCATAGGCTGGACTCAGTGATCTCAGCGGTCTTTTCCAGCCTAATTGATTCCTTGATTCTGTGATTTCCCGGTAATGCCATCACGGTAATGAGCGGTAATGGATGAGGGGGAAGATGCACCTGGAAGTGCGTGAGGAGGAGCCGTGCCCTGTGCTCTCAGCGATTCACGGCCCTGGAAGAATCGCTGCTGTCGTGCTGGAAACTCGGCTGACACATCAATTAACAGGAACCCAGGGGCAGAGCCACTTTTCATAGATGCTCTGCCAAAACCTCCGCGCACGATTCGGGAGCGGACGCTTGATTTCACTGCTGTCATCCTCACTTATCCATCCACTTATCCATCTCTTATCCAAATTGCCCATCAGGTTTTTCAGTTTGGACTCTTTAATAGCCGAACAAAGTCATAGTGAACCTTCTCGAAACTGCAAAGCCTTGTCAGACTTCAGCCCCTGAAAATCCAGTGATTCTCGGAGAGAATTGTTTTACAAACCTGATTATGAATCAAGCCTGGAAAAAAACTATAAATAGCAAGGCGGTAGAAGTCACGAGCATGTGTGTTGGCCAGGTTAAAGTTTGTTAATAAAGGTACTTCGAACTCTCTGAGAGCATACACGTAAAAACTGCAGGTCTGTTTTGGAAGCTGTTTTCCTGCAGTCACAGATAGATTTGACAAATACCTGCCTTTGACAGGTAGAAAAATCATCAAGAGAGACACTCTGGCATTGAACAAGTATGTTACTGTACAGTCATTTGTTACCACATCTTGATTTCCTTATGTCTGTCCCCATGCCTTTGCAGTTGCTGCTTCTTTCTGGAATTTTCTTTCTATTTTTTTCATCTGTTAATTTAGTACTATAGATCATTTCTCTTCACTTCCCTTATCAGTATGAGCACAGTGGGTGTAAGTCCTTCAGAAGGCCTTTAAAAAGAAGTTTAAAATACTCCTTTTCTCCTGGAGAAGATTTTCCAAAACAACCACAGAAGTGTGGGAAAGTCTTTAGGTGATACAACTCCTTCTGCACTTAAATTGTAAAAACATTCTTTTTATAAAGCGCGGTGATTTTAGTAAATGTGTTCATATCTCTGAAAATGTTCAAGGCAGTGATGGAAATACTCTCAGTGATAGAGATACGCTCTATAATTTGATATAACTAGAGATTAAGTTGATAACACAAAGATTAGGGAACTTTAAAATAAGCCAACAGGTGGTTTAACATATTTTGAAGTAAACTCTTAAGCATCCTTCATTTGTCTTTGTGCCAGGTGGAAGAGCTTGGTAGCAGAGATTGGGGAATTAGTGTTTAAAAATAGCACTTTTTCAAGGGTTAAACTTGCACTGTGGATATTATCCTGTCGATTGCGGTGATGTTCTTCAGGTAGCAAATGTCTGAGTTTTGATATTCCCTGCAAAAGCAGTGGTTTGAGTCAGTCCAGTAGGGACTGGATGTTCCTACCGGGCTTTGTGCAGAAGGGAGCGCATTGTTTGACTCTGTGCGGATCTGCGGGCTGGTGAAACAGTAGACGCTGAGAAACTCTAATCTCGGTGCTCTTCCTTGCCATTCAAGGTGTGAGAGTCCTCGTGGATGCCAGGGAGAAACTCCATATCCCCTGGGGAGATCCCGCCAACCAGAGTAACGGAGACAAGGTGATGGCTTTCGACACCCGCGCGGTCACCGTGGTGCAGGGCATGGTGGAGACCAACGTTTTCTTGGACTACCTGCCGGCCATCCGGGCCCTGTGGGCGGACAGTGGCATCCAGCACGCGTACGACCGGCGCAGGGAGTTCCAGCTGGTAAGATTTGGGGCTCGCTGCCTTTCGCTGGGTCTGTGGGATCCTTGTCCCCGTGTTGCTTTTCCCCCCTAAAGCACCGCTTGAGCCGCCTCCTTGAGGATCTGAAGCGTTCCTCTGTGGCTGGCTGTTCCTCTGTGGTATTGCACACAGATGAAATTAGCTACTCTCCCCCCCCCCTTTCTTTTAATAATAATAAAAAAAGAGATTCTGACGTAATTGTCCTCATTTCATATGTGGGAAAGCCCAGGTACTGAGGGCTTTTATGTTCTCTAGCAAAGCTGGTACCTGCACAATGTTTTCACCGTATGTTTGTTACCAGCCTTTGTTAACTAGTGCATCGACCTAAAAAACCAAACCAAAAAAAAATGATTTGCAGTAAAGCCAGACTTAATAGTAATGTGATTTTTTTAAAGAAAAGATATGCATGGGTTAATGAGAAGAATTTAAAAACCACTCCCTTCTCTATTCCAGTTTGAGCAATCTAGCAAACATTCCCTCTGTATACTTCCTGTTTAATTTTGAATGTCTGTGTTAATACTCATGTAATGAGATTTTTGTTACATTGAAGTTCTCAGCTGAAGATGGAATATACAGTTTAAGAGCAGGGTTAGGATGTGGAGTACACAATTCAGTAGTGGGGCTGGAAAGGAAAAAGAAACCTCTTGGTTCTCGAGCTGGAGCTTTAACTGTCCATGACAGCTGAAGTCCTTTTGCCCCATTTACATACAAATGCTGCAGAAGGAAATGAAAAATTAAACTTAAATTTGTTGTTTGTTGGTTCATAGAATTGCGTATACCAGTGGCATAGAGTTTTGTGGGGGTGGGGGTTGAGAACCTTAAAATAGATTAAATCTGTTCCTGTAGGTCTCTCAAACCTAAGTGGCTTTGTGTTTTTATGTCTTAAAAATAACCTTTGTGTTAGTGTCAATCTGAACAATAGCTCATGGTGTCTCCTGTAGAGCTGTTATGAATGGTTGTGTAATCATACTCTTGACTTAAAGAGGCTGTGTAAATATGCTATAAATATGTATTGCCCTGATCATGGAATGTCTTCTGGAGATTGCAGCATGGGCAGGTGCTCTGGTGGCCTATCACCTGCTCAGCCCAGTGCTCAGCTCTGTAAATAAGTTTCTAATGAGACCTGTTGCTCCTCGTGAAGGGATCATAAAAGGGTAATTAATTACTCCGCTGCAGTCAACATCCAGTTCGGGTGCAGATGTGAATTCTAGTGGTGTAATTGCTGTGCTGGAGGGATCTGCTCTAAAATCTGTTAAATAAAACAGTTTTGCCTTTGATTAAACGTGTTTAGTAACTGGAGGCTGTGCAGCAAAGGAGAGGGAGCTATTACTGTTCTGTCGCCTTGAGTCTCTGAGAAGTAGGTTCTTTCCATAACTGAAACATGTGCAGAGTTTCACTTTGAGTGGGATGTGAAGAATGTGTTCTTCTGAATCTTATGAAAAAAAAAAAGCTATTGCTTTTTTCTGGGAATCCCTAAATTTGTGCAATTCTCTGCAAAAATATGTATGAATAGTGTGGTGCTCCAGACAGAACCCAAGACTATTTTTTAAGTGCTCTTAATAATTGACTGCTGCCCTAATAATTTTTGAAAGCAAGGTGACTCCTTTATTTATACTTAAACATTGCTTTATTTCCTAAGTCCTTTCAAAATCTCAGCCGGACATATTTATGCCAAGTTATAAACATGATTAAAAAAAAAAAAAAAAAAAGGCAGCTGAATGATGTCATTGTGTTGAGTGCAGGCAGTGTGATCTGTGCTGGCCAAGCATGAAGTCTCAGTTTTACCCCAGTGAGCTGCAGCTGAAGTTCTGCCCGAGCTCCACGTGGGCAGCAGGACGGTGGGAAGCTCCTGGAAGCAGTGTGGGGTTTTGCTGTACCTGCTGTCAGGCTTCGCAGGAGAGTGTTCAGAGAGTTCAGGGCTGTGCTGTGAGAAGGAAGAGGGACACAAATGGTTAAGGAGGGAGTGACAGGCGTGTCCCAGTCAGGAGATAGAGCAGGGGGAAGTTGGGAGAGACTCAGACAGATCGCAGACAGATCGGTCGTGTCCAGTGCTGACTCTTGAAGTAAAGGCTCAAAACTGAAAAGTGTTAACACTGTAGAATAGGGAATAAAGGGAAAAAACACTGTTCTGCCTCCACTTCAACTGCTTGTGGCAAAAGTAGTGAAGGAGAGATCCCACCAATTATCAGATGGGTAGGAGAGGGGAAAGTGCCACAAAACCAGTGTAAAGTGCTGACAGTGATCAGTGTGGAGGAATATTACTGGTCTGTATATGCTTCAACTTCTTTTCAGACTGTTGAATGAGTTTAATTTTTTTCACTGATCTAAGTTTGACACTGCATTGAAAAACATGTAAGAGAGCACAGGCAGGAGTGCTGGGGAGGTGTTTGTCATGGCAATAGGACACTCTGGGGCAGAGGTGAGCAAAGGAAAATTGGTGGGTAAGGTGTGAAAATGTCAAAATTTACATAGACATTCTGGAGGAAAGGAAGCAAGAGTGCATAGTGTTGAAACCATTTGTAGCTTGGGCAGATGGGAAGTACAGAGAAAGGAGGTTTAAGATTGAAGTTTCTGCGTGTATATTGTTAAAACTTCAAGATACTTGTACATTTGTGAGAGATCACTGAGCTGTTCTTGGCTTTTTTGGTTTTTCCCCACCATCTTTCACTGACAATGCCAGAGATGATGGTGGGAGCCTGAAGAAACAATGTGGTCTTTTTATAGCAGCATGAGAGGGGAAAAAACAGAACTTGGTTGTATTTTAATGGAATCAGAAATCAGCATTTCCATGCCTGGTTCACTGGAGTGTCCTTCCTCATTTTGTTAACTCAAGTGGTCATGGGATTGTCAGTATGATTTATTTTCCTTGGTATAAAAATAGGGACCTTCTGGCCACTTGCAACGGTATTTATGAAAATTCATTAGGTCATGCTTGTGTAGTGCTTTAAAACTGGAAAGAGCTAATTACAGCTTAGTGCAATATGTGCCACTTCAGTACTTCCCAGGTGGTTAATGTTATAATCCCACACATTTTATTACAAACTGGAGTCATTCAGGTGATTGTTCTACTAACACAGTTAGCTACAGGCTGTCCTGGTTCTGTGGCTTACATTGGAGATTCTGCTCATCTCAGGCTTTCTCTCCTTCATCTGCTGAGCTGCTTTCTGCTGTGGCCTCTCGTCAGGTGGCTGACACGGATGAGCTACAGAATTAATGTGAACCAGCCCAGCGCTTTCTGACACCTAATTAACATTTCGCCTCTCTCATCGCTGCTTGATTTCCGGTAAAAATCTCCCAAAATGATTTGGATAAACATCCCCATTACCTTAATTCTGCAGTGTGCAAACTGACTTACCTGGGCACTGCCCAGCTCTGTCGCTCATCCCGGTGAGCTGCTGGGTGTGCGGCTGGGAGGGTTTGCTGTTCCCACGGAGGTTTGTGTGACGCTGTGGCAGCCCAGCAGTGTTTGGTGCTTTGTGACACCGAGGAAACCACTCCTTGGTAAGAGCAGCCTTGTACAGCCCCCCCTCTCACATCAGGCATTTCTTGAATTTGCTGTGAGAGCTGTTCACAGAGAAGCCTTTTTGAAGTAGTCTCCAGGAGTCTTCTTGTCCTCTGAGAACTGAAAAGCAGGATGAGAGCTGAGTTACTCAGATGCACGATAAGCTTTGGATGTTTTCTAGGTTTGTTCTTGTTCAAGATAACTTTTGGGTGGGTTTGGATGTTTGCTACCAGCAGCTATTGATCTTCAGACAGATACTTTTTGCACTACTTGCAAATTATGTTGAATATTGTTGGGGTTTTTGTTGTGCGAGGGCAGGGGCGACCCTTTATTTTGTCCATGTTAGAACTGCACAGATCATCCATAGGTGGTACGGTAATATGTACTTACTTCTGGATCACAGCTCCTTCTGTGACATGTCTGCAAGTGCTAGATCAGATTATTGAAGACAGGAAAAGGCGTGTTCCGCTTCAAGTTGTACTGGTAGCTTTGCTGCAGCTTCCCTGTAGCGTTCTGCCGTTGCAGACTAGTGTTTTTGGCAAGTGTTGTTCAGTTTACTGGGAGACTGTGTTGTATTTTTATTTCTGCTTGGGCTTTTCTGGGTTCTGCCCCTGGAGTGTTGCTGGGCACAGTAAGTTTGCTCTGCTGAAATAACAGGTCCTCAAATGGACACTGAAGTTTAATGTCCTTTCAGGTGCACAAGCAGCACATCTTTGAAATGTGCTTGATTATAGAGCAGGATCCTGCAGAGGTCAGCTGTGTGTGAAGCCAGGGTAGATTTCCAGATGTTGAGATCTTCCCCTTTTGGAGGGTGGATGCCCATCCTGTAGAACAGTTGTGAGGTGAGGGTCCAGCATCTCAAGTCCTAAGTGCAGGGCCTGCAGGAAGAGTGTCTTGTCATTCCCTAATGTGTCTGCACCGTGTGGTGCAGACTTTCAGAAGCCTTTTTGTAAACACGTGCATTGACCATTTGGGCACTTAGTCACGTAATTCAGAGCTATTTTAGTGAGATACAGTGTTGTAATTATGTCGAATATTGCTTAAATTTGTGTATGCAGAAACCCAAAAAGCTGCTGCTTTTATGTGTTGAAATATTTTCCCCTCTTTCCTTAATCAATAGCTCTGCCAAAGATCAGACCACAGGATGACATGTGAACAGTGAGCATGACTCCTTAAAGCCCTTGGAAAGGGCTACTTGCCTTCTTTTGGTCTTTATGGGAAAAGGATTTATCAAAGATCATTGCCTTAACTGTGGAAAGAAAAGTGCTTTACAAATTTATACTTGAAAATGAGTCATTTAAATCCTCAGAAAAGACTTGGAGTTCTTGGAGGAATTGCTGTTTTTCCTGCCCCAGTGACAAGATAATGCTGCCTTTGAGTTGGTATTAATAAGATTCCATGGAGGGATTAACTCTGGAGTCCAACAATAGAGACTTGAGTGTCCTTCTTCAGGGTTTGTGGCCAAAACCCCTTCAGTGTGTACCAGTCCTTTGGTAGTGGGAATTCACTGTAGTATTGCAGTTTAGCTGAATGATCTTCAGGTGAACCTTTAGACTAATTTAACACAAAGTGTCATTTTTTTTTTAATCATTTTCCAAATTGAGATTAGGATTTTTGTTTCAGCCTCTGTGAGTTCCTGTGCCTAGAAAGGCTTTTTCTGGGACTGCCTTCTTCCTTTTCCACCACTCCTCCTTTCCTGTCTGCTGACTTTTGTCAGCAGCAAAATATTGAAGTGTTTGGAGAGTGGGCTGGTCTTGTATTGCCAGTTGATGCTGGTCTGGTTTTACTGAAGAACACCTTTGCCATATTTTTTTTTAAATATTACTATTTTTCTTGTTTATATTTTTATTTTTTATTACTAGTATTTTTAAGCCCAGATGTGGCTCTTGACTGAGAGGTGTCAGTAGGAGCTGTCTTGGTGTGGACATGTCATCCCAGCACACACGTGCCAGACAGAAGCATGGTGAGCTGTTTTCCCACCAGGAATGCTAGCAGCCTTTTGGAGTCCTGTGTACCTTTTCTGCCTGGTTTCAGTGCAGTCTCTGAGGATGAGATACCTAATTCAAACTCGTTTGAGATATCAAACAACCTGGTCTACTGGAAGATGTTCCTGACTGTGGCAGAGGGGTTGAAATTATATAATCCTCAAGGTCCTTTTGACCCCAAACCATTCTGGGATTCTGTGATCTGTTTAAGGAGAGCTGTTACTTTTAAAATGAAGAATTGCAGTGTGGGAGCAGAGAGATGTGTTCTTGTACATACTCTGTCTCCAACAAGCTGTGTCCTGTTGATAGTCATGTGCCTTAGTTTCCTAAACATTTTATTGCAGAAGCCTAAGAGGTGACCTACTTCTTGCAAAAAAACGGATTTCTGTAACTGAACCTTGATTAAATCAGCACAAAATATAAATGCTCTTCTGAATATGAACATTCACATCTTGAGTGTGTGAACCTCTTCCCAGCAGATTGTTTTAAAGCGGTGCAAATGTGTTAGAGGAGCTTTTGCTGTTCCTGCTGTGTACGGTGTAATGTGAGACCTCGGTACAAACACTCATTCCAAGCTCATTTCCGTGCTGGCCACTCACCTGCGAGGTGCTGCATGTTGGTACCTGTGGAACTGCCTCGTTACAGACTTTGGAATTTCAACACAGTAGTGGCTGCACCGTTCTCTGTCCGTTTAGGAATGACTTCCCAAGCACAAACCCTGCACAATCCCAGCATTGGTGGCTGTCAGCAAATCTCCGTGCTGGCAAAACATGTGGTGCGAACGCATCTGGGATCTTCCATCTCTGTATTTTGCACCTGGGTGCTCTTTTTCATATGTAAATATGGGATCCTTCAGGATGAGGGTGCCATGCCAAGTGCAGTGTTGGTTTGTGCTGTTGTTCCCTTAATTTGAGTTTACTGTGAGACTTCAGCCTGAGAGGCTCGTTAAGTCTGGTCTCACGGAGCACATATTGCACTCGGGCTGTTTTGGGTGACTGTTTTGGCTCTTTATTGTCCTAAACTTCAGTTAACGGTAAATGTTATTTATGTGCTCTGGGTTCATGCTGCACCTCTCACGCAGAAGTAGCGAAGGGGTAGGAAACTTCAGCTTGTAGCAGCTGAGGAAGTTGCTTAAGAAAATGTGAGAAAACCTGAGTGCGGCTGACCTGACTGTGTAAGAAAAGCAATAGAGTAACTCTACTGGTACTTCACATGGAAAGCAAGGTAATCTCCAGCATTGTGGCACTTTTTGCTTTGGTGATGTCCACATTCATCACAAATAATTTCAGAGGTGCAGAGCCTGCCCTTTTACAGGGCAACAGGCTGATGGAGGCCACTTGATACCGAGTGGTATCTTGTATTGCTCTGGAATATGAAGCCTTCGATATATCTTAAGGTGAATGAATGGGTCATGGAACACATTATTAGTTAACTCATCAGCCTCAAACTATAAAGATATTTAATCCAAATAAAAGTGTGAATAATCCTGGAGACTAATCCTTATATTTTACCCCAAAGTAGCCTGATGGGTTGAATTTAAACGGTGATCAAGAAAATGTTTAAGGCTTCATCAGCAGCTAAAAGAGGTCCTAATTACTTGCAATATCTTCTCCACTTGCATGTCTGTGTTAACAAGAAACATCAGGTAATACAGCTGGAGAAGCTGAGAAATTCCAAATAGAGAAAACACCTTGAACCTTTATCATTGCAATAACTGACAACTTCAGCTACTACAGAGAAGGAAATTTTTGGGCTATAATAGGCAGTGCCTTTCCCAGCGCTCCAGTCACTGTACTGTGTTTCACACGTCTCCATCGTGGTCATTCATGCCTTAAATTTCCCAGTACTTCAGAGCCTCCTCGATTACAACACGTGGAATATCACACTCCTCTTCAGTGACTTAACCAAGGACCTGAAAAGACCCCCAGTTTTCTGGATGAGGGGTGCAGGAGTGTGTGATCACACGTGAGTTTCAGTATCTTTTTCCTTTGTTTGATGGTGTAGAGAAATAATGTTAAACAAACGGATGGGATCTCGGCAGCCTGCCCGGAGCACTTCTCTCTCTGGGCACATGATGGTATTTGATCACCCACTGGTGACCAGAAAAAGGGGATGCAGAATTTCCAGGCGTGGAAACACAGCACACTGACACCAGCCGTGTTGCAAAATATCTACACAAAACTGTGGTTAAAAAAAACTCAGTACAGGGTGATTACTAAAATTTTACATGTGGGTGGTATCAGGACCTTTGGCTTCCACTAGCAAACACTTATATAGATGCTCTAATTTCTAATTTCTACTCTTTCTAGTTTTAGTTAACTTACAGTATGAAATTCTGTAAGTGACAGGAAACGTTTGCAGCCTCCTGGATGTTGTTGCTGTTTAGGAATTCTTGTGTACTTTACTGTTACTTTGAGCTCTTTAGACACAGCTTTTATTAGTAGTAATTTTTAATGATGCCAACATTCAGCTGATGGTACAGGTAGATCTTTCACAAGACCCGATAAGTTACCACTGAGTTTTGTCAGATGTCTTGTAACAGGAGCTGGTTTATTAGCGCATCACCATTTGCCAGCAGAAATACCAGAACTTAATTGAAATGGATTCTGCTAATTGAGGCAGAGGAAGGAACTAAAAAGCATTTGGTCATCTGGATTTCTCATGAGGCTGAAATAGGAACCAAATGTACTTTAAAACTGAATCCTAGAGAAATGCACTGGGATCCAGTTCAGGGTTCTGCTTTTGAAATGCTGTGATTTAGTGCAGAGTTTATGCAATAATGGACTTTTCAAGCATCCTAAAGTTCAGTATGGCCAGTTTTAGTGCTGATACGCTTCCACATGCCAAATATTTGTCATGTTTTTGGGAGCCTTTGCTGGCCTTGTACAACTTGGAAGCAAGTAAAGCTCTCAGTGATGGATGGCAGATTTGCAGACTCACCACTGCTCCAGCGTTAGATTAAATGCAGTTTGAGTTGCAAACACATGAAGTCATGGAGCCAGTGGGTCAGTGCTCTGAAAGAAGAGCAAATGTTTACAGTCTGGTTCCAGTCTGTTTTGTGTGCAAAACATCTTGAGGTTTATATAGATGCTTCCCAGAGTGTAAATAGTAACTGGGAGGTGGCTGTTTCGCCTTGGTCGGTGCGTGTTTTCATGGGATTTCTGGGACTGTGTGTTCTGTGACTTGGAAGAAGGGTTTCATCAATGAAATTTGAAAATCTGTTGCAGTATCAGTGTCTTTCTAAAAGTAAACTTTTTGGTAGACGAGTTTGGATTGTAAATACTTAGGGTGAGACTAAAAAGATCTTTGGAGAAACAAAGTGCACCTGATCCTTGTGGACAGCATATCCTAATTTGCTTCCATGGATTAATTTCTGTTGAAGTTCTGGCAAACAGCAGCCTCTTGGTTAGATGCTCTGGTGCTGTGGTGTGTCCCACGTACCAGTTACTGTGTTCCTTATCCTGGCTCTGATCTCCAGAAGGGGCTGCAGCAGCCTGGAGTTTGCTTCCTGTTTGGAAGCATTGGTGATCCCAAGGAATACCAGAGAATCCCAGAATGGTTTGGATTGGAAGGGACCTTAAAGATCATCTTGTTCCAACCCCTTACCTTGGGCAGGGACACTTTCCACCAGCACAGATTGCTCCAGGTCCCATCCAACCTGGCCTTGAACACTTCCACTGTCCCAGTGCCTCAGCATCCTCACAGTAAAGAATTTCTTCACTCCAGGATAAAATGCTGTGCATTCCTAGGGCTTTTAATTGTTGGAAAGAATCTCAGCAGCTTTCTAAATTTTTCAGCTGTTTCTAGAATATGGCACATCCTGGTTTCCAAGAAGTCTTTTCAGAATTAGCAGTATGGTAACAGAGTGCCTGGCATGGGGGAAATTGTAGTTTGGTAGGCTTTAATGGAATGCTCTTTCATACCTGAAAGCTGGAGTGAATTTGCATATTTTGAAGCAGGTCTTGTTAAGAATCTGTCAGTTAAATTCCTTTAGGGAGAGGGGGGAATACACCTAGCTAAGGAAAATTAAACTGGATTTCTTCCCTCTTAGGACAGCAAATGAAAACCCAAAACGTTTGCTCTGTGATACAATACTGTGCAGATTAGAATTCTTTTTAGTATTTTAATTAGTTTAATTAGGATGGCACGTTGCATATGAAACTGTGGAAATGCTGTTCTGATGGGAGGAAATCTGAGTGTGAGCTGAGTGAGGGGCACTTGGAAGGGAGAGCAGTGCTGAACTGGGTGCAAGAAGGAGCAGCAGCTGATGCCAGAGGCACGTTTGGATTATTTAGTTCCAGGCTGATTTGGTGACGTCCCCTCTGTCACTTCCAGCTCCCAGGATGTGGCAGATGCTGCTGGGGAGTCAGAGCACAGGAGCCCAGGTTGGCGTGCTCTGTCTCCATCCATTTGTTATCCACATTTTGAGAATTATGGATTAATTGGATTACACGGTAAATAGGGGATAATAGATTAAAGGGATATTATTGGGTTAAACCCCTTCTTAAACCCCTTCACCTTTCTTTGTTAATGCTGTTATGCAAGATAAAAATGTCAGCCACAAAATAAACTTGGTGTGACTCCTCCCTTTCGGTGCTTTTGGAAATGAGCACCTTCCACCCGCTGTGGTCCAGCTGTTCTGAACACAAATTCTCCTCTGCTGCCACAAGGCTTTACAAAAGATTGCTTCTGTGAGTCAGGACTTGGGCCTTTCCTTTTTTTCAGGGCAGATACTCAGTTAGTGTGACCGAGCACAAGACAGGTTTCACTTCTACCCGGCGTGACGCAGTTCTGATGGCTTTGAAAAGAGTCAAACCCGGCTCGAGCCCCAGCTCGAGGGCTGGAAAGAGGAAATAGGTTTGTGCTCTCAGAGGTGGGACGAGCTGTGACGCATTTGTGATGTGTATTGGTGGAGAACAGCGTTATTCTGTGCTCCTGGATCAGCAAGTGTCTGAACTCTCCAGCCTTGCAAAGAAACAGGAATTGATTCCAGGGCACTGAATTTTATCTTTGAAATGGGCAGATCAGGTTTAAGCGACTTTTTCAGATGGTTGAGCTGGAGAGAGAGGAGCTGGGGAGATCTGAGATGTGTGGTCTTGACACACACTGTCTGTGCCCCAGCCCTTTTAAGGCTGGGCCATTCATGATTCCACCGGCAGCAGTGCCATTTCCCAGCAGTTTGCCCTTCCTTTTCGGGGAGTTTGGGATTAGTTTCACGTGGAGCAATTGGCTGCTCTGCTCACGGCCACAGTAGTGCTCCTGTGGGAATAAATGGGGACTGCTCTGCTTTGGTGGGAGTGCCAGTTTGTCCTGGTTTTTAACATAACTTTGACCATAATTAACACTTAGAGAAAGGAAACATCTCGCCAGGAAATGTGTTTTGTGTTAGCACACTCGGATGTTTTGACCCAGATTTGCAGTTTGGTGAGTAATTACACTGTTGCTTACCTCCACACTTTTCCCTAAATACCTTCAGCACCCTTATTAAAAATTAGTTAATGTATATGCTTATTGTAAACTCCCAAAACACTGCTAATATGCTGCTTGAAGAGAGAGTGTCATATCAAGTGTTGGAGCACAGAGCGGCAATTTAGAAACAAATTGTTTCCCCTCGTCATAGGAGATTCCAAACAAATTGCTGGATTGCTGGTATGAAATAGGGAAAGTATATTTTTAAAATTTAGTTCCTTTAGTAAACAAGGTATGATTGTGGAGTTTTGTCCTAGTCTGTTGAGTGGGGCATGTTTGAAAGTACTCGTTAGAAAGCACTGGGAGGAGAGACTAATAAGAAATTAATTTATAGAAACCTGAGAGTCGTGAAGGAACCAAGATTATTTTATTTACTTTCCAAGTCTGAGACCAGTAAAAGAAACCAAACCAATTCAATGTCTCGACATGAGACTTGGTTAAACTTCTGCTGGTCTAACGATCAAGACAATTGTGGAATTGAGCTCATTAACATAATTAGGATATGCATTCATGGCATAAATATATCATCTGGACCATCTCCCTCTTTTGTGCAACGTTACAGACATCCCCTGTCTGGGGGGAGGAGGTTGTGCTCTCTAATCTCTCTCCCCACTGGAAATCTGCATTGATTTGACAAACGTTGCTCCACTCCTTAGCTCTGGTTATTACTGACGTTTCAGAAGAATCTGCTGCAGCTCCAGTGGCAGCACTGTTGATCTGCAGTCAGTCTTCTTTTAAGTCAGCTTGGGCTGGGGTGGCAAGAAGATAAAGATTGGTTGAGTTTCTTTGCCAAAATCCTCAGCTATGGATTTTTCTGGATTAAGCCTCTCACAGGAAAAAAACCTGTCCATAATGGAGTGTGTGCTCTGAGCATTTCTAGGGTACTGTAAGAGGGAGAACTTCCAGGCTCTGCTTATTTCTCCATCATCTTCCTTCCCGCTGCTTTTCCCGTGTTATAAATGGGTTGGTTTGTGTGTCAATTTAGGCATGTACACACCAGCCTAAAAACATTGTAGGTGCCTGTTCCTAGTCTGAACTAGGCTTGTAAAAAAGCTTTTTTTGTGTGTTCTGTTTTTGTTTGTTTGTGTTTATATGGTTTTTTAATTAAATAAAATGGGAAATATTTGTTTCTCTTTTCTAAGAAATTCAAGTAAGGTCAAGAAGAGAAAATGTTTGGTGGCCCTTACGACTCTAATCTAGAGTTACTAAGTTATATCTCCTGTTTTCTCAAAATACCTGAATTATTATCTCAGCCACTTAATAAGCCTTGTCAGTTCAGTATGTTCCACTGAACTTGCAGCCAAACGTAGATGGCTTGATAAATTGTGTTTCTTTCTTTAAACCTTGTGATGACTTAATCTTTATTTGGTGCTTTTTTTTTTCCTCCCTCCTTTTCTTTTTTAAGCAATTGCTCTTGGAAAAAATGCAGTGTCCCTGTTCCCCTCAAACAGCTCAAAAGCCATTTGGCTGTGCTAAGGTTTCAGCAAGTCATATTTAGATTGCTGACATTGTTTTCATGGAAACCAAATAAATTGGTGCCACTTCCTGGGTTTAAAAGATGTGTTCATCTGGTGTGTATTTCATGTAGTCACTTTTTTTTTTTCTTCTTTTTTTTTGCCCCTCCCCAAAAAAATATTTTTGTGGTTACTTTGCTTGACGCGCCAACTAGACAGTGATCTTTGTGCCGTGGTTTGGCTGTAAAATATACCTGCTCTGGTTTTACCAGCAGGTAAATCACCAACTGTGCTGTAACCATGTCTTTGGAGAGAGAGTGAGTTATAAAACTGGAGAGATTTCCTCGTACAGGCACTGGCAAGTAGCTACGATAAATGCAGCGTTGTAAGGGAAGCTGTTGTGGTAACATCACCTTGATAGGAGCATGATTTAGGTGTGTTTTCTTGCAAATCACATTCATGATGAACTGCCTTGGCTCTCTCAGTAAGGATCACAAGGCTCCAGGAGGCACACAGGCTGGTTTGACTCAAACCTTTCTGAAAATGGAATACTTGACAGTTATGAATAAAGCTATTTAACAGTCAACTTCCTGTGGTTTACATGCATTTCTGAATCAGGAGGAGGCTGAAGGGCTGCAGCTGAGATGTGTATATTCCATCTGAACAAAAAAGGGCATCTTCTACAAGCAGTTAAAGGGGCTGCTTAAAATCTGATACCCCAATGTGGTACAATAATGTTTAAAACAGCCAAAGCACAACTCATGTAACACCGGAAGGTCTTTGGAGCTGATGTGTAGGTGGTTCATTCTGTTGTACTGGGGTGTGTTCAAGAACTTTGCTTTACTGCAGTACATCAGTATTCACGTGCTCAAGCCTTTGTTTGGTTTTTGCCACTTGTATTGGCATCTTTGGGCTGTGCTTTAAGGGTAGGGCAGGGGATGAGTTGGGATGCCTTGGCGTGGTTGGTTTCTGCAGTGTCATAGGTCACTGCTGACCTTCAGCCAAGGCACAGAGGTTTGCAGTTCAGAACTGCTCAGCTGTAAAAATTAAAGGGTTCACCTGCATTTAAAAAGAAAAAAAAAAGTTCACCTGTGACTAGTTAAAGACTATCACATGGGATCATAGAAGGGTTTGGAGGGACACCTTCTACAAGACCAGGTTGCTCCAAGCCCCGTCCAACCCAGCCCTAAACACTTCCAGGGATGGGGCAGCCACAGTTTCTTATCAGGGCCTCACCACCCTCACAGGCAAGAATTTTTTCCTAATATCCAGTCTAAATCTACCCTGTCAGTGGGAAGCCATTGCCCCCTGTCCTGTCACTCCAGGTTCTTTGTAGATAATTCCTCTCCATCTTTTGAGTTGGCTCCTTCAGGTACTGAAAGGCCACAATTAGGTCCTCCCAAAGCCTTCTCATTTCCAGGCTGAACAATCCCAATTCCCTCAGCCTTTCCTCCCAGCAGAGGTGCTCCATCCCTCTGATCATCTTGGTGGCCTCCTCTGGACTCGCTCCAACAGGTCAAGGTCCTTCCTGTTCTGGGGACATCACTATATATTTTTAGCTAATCTTTAAATTTCCGTCCTATGTGCTCACAGAACGTGGGTGTGAAGACAACAGGAATGCGATGGAGAGCTGCAGTTTTTTTCTTGGGGGCAGATCCTGCAGTTTCTGAGTTCTGTGTAGATTTTGTCCTTGGTGTGTGTGTGTGGCTCCCTTTTGGTGTGACAGCCACAGGTTGACTGAGGGGCAGCCGCGTGGCAGGGCTGGAGGTGGTGAGCCACACTGGAGTTAATGGGGCAGAGTGGGGAAACCCAGACTCTTTTTTTCTGCTCATCTTGGGTAAACCAGAGAGTTTACAGTTTGTCTGAAGGGAAATTTTTGGTGTGACAAGTGTCTGTTGAATGTAAATACATGTAAATACACTCACTGTCATGAATTTACTGAGGGAGATCTAGTTCTGTATCTGCCAAGAAAAAGAAGTCTTTGGACCTGTTTTACAGGGATCATTTTCTTACCAATTTTTAAAAATTGGTGGCATTAACACTTTCCTTGGTTGTTGTGTTCTGGGTTTTTCGGTGTTTTCTCTTAATTTTTGCATAAAATACATAGGTTCACCCTCTGGAAAGGGATTGGAAGTCTTGCTTGGCTGCTTTGTGATGCTGCCTTTTTGAAGCTTGTTTAAATGGGTCGGAACTCTTTGGTTCTGTGGCAGTGCATTCTGATAAGGATCAGTTCACCGAGGTGGTTTGCTGCTCAGCAGTGTCTGTAGTTAGCAGAGCTCAGCCTGCTGATACCAGCACGGCCAGGGCAGACAGAAAATCCCCACTAGTCAGGGCCCTGCCTCGTAGCTGTGGTAGGGAGGGCTGGCTGGAGTGTGGTGGAAGAGCAGGTGATGAGTTTGAAGCTGTTCAAGGTTCTGGGTGCCGTACAAATTGGTAACATCCGATGACTGAACAACTGTTGTCCTTAGATACAGAGTCGAGTCACGTTGATGGCACTTGGTGTGCTGGGTTTGTTGCCTGAATAGATTTTCCTGAGGTGAGAACCCCGCGATGGAGCTGATGCTGTGCGGGCAGGAAGCTGCTATGTCACTGCTGTATTAGCTGTGTTACCCTTGTGGCTGATTGATTTTGTAGTTCAGTCTCTTGAGTTCCAGCGTGGCCACCCTGGTGTTTGCCTGCAGTTGGCTCTGGTTGGTGACAGCCTGGGAAGCAGAGCCGGTTTCTCGCCGTTCCTCCCGGCAGTGACTTTGCTGTGGCACACGTGGCTCTGGAGCGTGGCTGTCGCTGCAGGCCCCTGTATTTTGCATTTGTGGTTTCAGGAAATCCCCTCTTTTAGGAAGCTGCTTCTGTGGGGGGGTGTTTTCTGACCTTTCCAGGCTGTAGTTTGTCTGTCCCGACTGCTCAAGCCATTGCAGTAGCAGTGAGCCCTGGGACTTAAAGGAAGGGTAGTGACTTACATGTTGCAGTGCTGTGGAGTGAGTGCTTCTTTAGGGAGTAGACATTGCTGTAAGTAGTGTAAAAAAGAGCTGTCTGAGATGAAAATACATCTGCCTACACACACACAAATACTTACAGCCTCTGAGGCCCAGGTATTTTAGAAGAAATACCTCCACTAATGAGTCTGAAATCTGGCTGATTTGTATGTAGCCCTGTGGGGAAGGGCAGGTTGCCAGCTCCTACTGACACTTAAAAAAGAAATTAAATCTGACTTTAAATTCTATTTTACCTTAATACTAATTTACAGACAGTGGTTTTAGCACTTGGAAGGCCTAAATTCTGATCCTGTTACTCCTGCTTGGGAAGCTTGATGGATTTGTGCATCAAGGTTGTTTATTTTCTGTGAAATAGGAATGCTCTTCCCTGTACACTTTCCTTACAGGATTGAGGCTAGAATGGGTGCTGAAAAAGATGCAGTTGTGCAATACTGCTGTCATGGCAAGCAGTAGTTGCTGAGTGCCTCTAAACTCTTTAGTGTTACTGCTGCAGTTTGTCATCCCAGAGAAAACTGGGACAGCTGAGCCAAACAGAAGGTAAAATAAGGTAGTAGAGGTGTGTTGGACTCTTTCCCCGCAGGTGTGTCGAGCACGAGGCATGTTTCAACCAGAGCCCCCGTCTTGCCTCATTAAAAGTTGGTGTTCAAATTGCACACTTCAAGGTGTGGTATCTACCTGTGTTATGTAACTTATTTTAGTACCTGGAAAACTTGCAAAAATACCTTGCTTAAGTGTCTGCCAGAACCCTTTTTGGCCTGTTATTTACCCTCCCCTAGTTAGGTAGGGTAGATGTTTAGATGGCACAGTTTAATAGTGAGGTTTGATACTCATCCCAGATAAGTTTGCAGAGTTCAGATTGAAGTGAGGGGAAGTCGTTATCAGGGTGTAACTCCTGTCCTAATTCACTTGTCTGGATTAGATGTATCACCCCGGTTTTGGATGCTGCTTGAATTTCTCATCAAGAAAACTCAGTCAGAACTCTTGCTCTTCCATCTGCAGAGTGAAAACACAGGTGGTCTCTTTTCTGCACTTACTGTAAAGTAAATAAGTTAGAGCTGGTCATCAGGAGCTTTCAGAAGGAAGCAGTTTGTGCTTCTGTGAGGATGCTGAGAACCCTAAAGAGGTGCAGCAGTTATGCAAGGATTCCTCTCTAATCCCAGCACCCCAGTGGAGTTCCTGCAGGGTTGACTGTAGTTCAAGCTTACCATGGAAAACTCTTCAGTTCCGCATTAGTGGAGGGATTACAAACTACAGTCACGGTTTGCCAGGACAGTGCTGGCTTGGATCCAGAAGATAACCTGGAATACCTGCACAGGAGATGGGATCCCATGCAGTGCAGCACCCTGGAGCTCTGCTCGTTACTCCCAGGGGAAGGAATTCTGGTCCAGCCTGGTGTCTGATGGGAAACTTGAGTAAAAGGCTTCGTGTGCTGTGTTTTTTCCTCCTCTGTTGTGCTCGTCATTCCCTGTGCTCTGGGGAAGTACCTGTGGGAATGGATCGTGTGGCACTGCAGTTATAAATTATCTTTCTCCAGTGATTAATCGCCATACCTGAATGTCTGTGTGTGCACACTCTGCAAAGCCTTAGAGGGATTGAATGTTTCTTTCCATAACGAAGGTGTGGCTGCTTCATTGATGCTCCCTGTGGATAACACTTGGATTTATTTATCAAGTCTAAACTTGGAAAGAATGTAACTATTATAAATGTGCCTTATGCTTTTAAGCTTAAATATTAACTGACCTAAGAATAAATCATCAGTTGGGTTCTTAGTTTAGCTGCTTTTAAAAATGGCAGTGATTAAAGCTTACAACACTTAAATGTAGATTTTGGTAAATTATCTGGACTTCAGAATGTAAACTATTGCGATCAAGTACGTCGCTTATTTAAATAACTGTTTGATTTGTTTTTAGGGGGAATCTGTAAAGTATTTCTTGGACAACTTGGATAAACTTGGAGAACAAGTAAGTTCTTTTTTTATTTTTCTTTCTAGTCTTGAGTTTTAAGTTGTCTTTGTGATCTCTGGGTTTTAAGTAGATGAAATGTAATCAGTGTCTACTCTAATAACTTTAGTTAACTTTGACTGTTGCATTATCTCAGCAGTTCATCTCTGACAAGTCAAAAACATGGGGCAGTGCAAGGGCCAGGAGACTTTCTGGAAATAAAAGTTCTGTCAAAATTGAGCGAAAAACAAGTTACAAATGATTGTCCACACACTTACTATAGTCTGATGTTGCAGTGGGAATGCTGAGCTCTGAATTACAGCTTTTCCAGCTTCAAGTTAGACCAAGTGGTGTTGGGAATCAGAGGGACTCATCAGGATCTGCTGTTGTAGAAAATGTTAAATTTTTGAGGAACAAAGCACTAAGTTTTGTTCCTGAGTGAAAGATTTGATAGATTCTTCTGGTTTATTCTTATCTATATGCAAGATATATGTCTAATGAATATTTCCCCAAGCTATATTAATATAAGTATTTTACTGTACTTATCTGATGCAACTGGCCTGACCTGCAACTAAATTGCTTATAAACACACAGATCTGCAATTCATGGGCCTGTTGCCGGAAAGGGGCCGATAACAGCACTGAGGGAAAAGAGCTTAATGTTCAGATTTAATCAATCAGCAAAAAAAAAAAAAAAAAAAAAAATTATCTGACAGGCATACGTGTGTGGGATCGCTTGGATTCCTTTCAACTGTTTGTTGTTGTTTCAACTGCCAGTGCAGACTATATGTATTTAAAATATCTCACAGGGAGATGTTGCTTTCCATGTTGTGATTGGATCTTAGTCATGCCTTAAATTGTAATTTCAACTAGGCAAACTGTGATGTGATACCCAAGAGGACTCCTTTAGAAGAGACAGACTGCCGTGAATTTGGGGAGGGACACAATTCAGGAAGGAGCCACATGTTCCAAATCAATGTCTAAATGGGGATGCTTGCAGGAAAAACACTGATTGACAGTGGCAAAACACTGAAAGAGCTTGGAAAATAATACTCACTGCCATCCAAGGAGAATATTCACTTAATGCTGCAGCCTTCAGATGTGGAGAATGGGATCAACACAGAGAAAAGGGCTAGCAAGTGGCAAGCTGCCAGTATCCCAAGGACCTGGGAGGGAGAGAAAAACATAACCATCCTTCAAAGAGAGAACTAAAATACTGGGAGGTTTCTTAGGAGTTGTTCTGTTTGGTTTCCTGTAGCCAGATGATGGCTGGATACCCTCACTTGACTTTCAGAGCGCTCTTTTGCTGCCTGTTGCATCAGGGTAGCCAATATCCAGGATAAAACATGGAGTCAGGGAATGGTTGGGGTTGGAAGGGACCTTTTTAGACCGTGGTGTGTCTTCTGTGCGTGTAGAACTTGAAAGGGTTCTCTTTGTGGTTACAAGTGTGGTAGGAGTTTTCAATGAGTAATAGTACTTGAGAGGGAATTTGTCAGGAATTCCAGGGATAAGCTCCTTGTTCTTGAAAGCTTCACTGAGTAAACATTACAGGTCAACTCCCAGGAGGGTTTGCTTTGTGCTCTTGTTTCATTATTGAAGGTAAATATGGCTTTGCCTATTATATTAATTGCTTTTATTTATTTACGTGATTTAATAATTTCAGTCACTCCTGAGCTTTCCTAAGACTTTCTGGTTTTGTTCTGAGAACTTGAGACTAACTTCCTGAACAACAAAAGAACACATATTCCCGTTTGAAAGTTGGAATCAGAGTTGAACCTGTGATGCTCTTGCCTACGTGTTGACAGTCAGCTTTGCTCAAAATCCCTTCACGTGTGCCCAGTGACATTTGATACAGTTACTGCTCTGTTCCTCTGATTGTCTTCCTCTCTACAATTTTGGTAGGAAAGACCAAAGATAAATCTAATAAAAAAGAAAAGTCTTACCACCCTTCAAAGTTGCTTCATTTACTCAGACGAGGGAGTGGCAGCACTTCTGTTGCTCAGTTTGCAGACAGCTTGGTCCTGCTTTAGCAGTGGAGCTCTCCTGCAGGTTTGGGTGGTGTGGGGTTTGATGTGTGGCAGTGCTGCAGCAAAGGCCCAGGGTGGGGATCCTGTGCGTCTGAGCTGCCTTGTAATTTGTGCCACGATAAAAATCAGCAACTTAGTCATGGGCAGCTCGGATAAAGGAACCCAGACAAAGCCATGTCTCTCTGGTTTCACTTTGGAGCTTACATGCTAAAGCAAAGTGATCCTTGAATTTTTGTAATGTTGCATTCCATGATTTTTAGATTTTATTTTTGTGGCTTGAACTTGCCCAGCTGCCTTAAACTTGGGATACAAGTACTGAAATGGCCACAGAGTTGTGTTTGTTCCCCCGCCCAGCTGACTGGTTGAATCAGACTTTCTGGACCACGGTCTCACACATCTTTATAAAAGCTCCACGTCTCTGGGAACTGGCACTGTCAAAGGAATATCATAGATCATTCACTAAGAGGAGGCTGAAATTCCAAAACCTAAACAGCGCTCTCTGAAGTTGTGAGAAATGCTGGAAAAATGTGAGGAAGAGTTTCCATAACAAGTGAACAACAAGGCTTTAAGCACCAGCACAGCCAGCTGTCTGGGAGAGATGCTCTCTGCAGATAGCAGAAGGACTTGGAGCAGATGCAAAAGTGTAATTCTAGGAATGAAGAAATCCCCAGTCCAAGTCTTGAATTTCATGCTGTCAAAAGCTGACTAATAAGAGTTCCTCATCCTGTAGCATCTGCATCCATTGATGATGTTCATATAACCATCAAAAAATAGTAAAAAAGCACTTTTCCTGCCTCTTGAATTCTGGGGAGAGGTGGGCTGGAGAAGTTCAGGGTGCAGCTGTCTGTGTGCCCTCCAGGCTGTGCTCTGGGCAGAGGCTGCTGTCCCCAGCTGCCTGGTTCCCCTGTTCTGCTCGTGGCACAGTAAATTTTGGACAAAGCCAGGCACTGTGAGCTCACCGGCGGGGCACACAGCTAACAGAGTGCCTTTTTGGACCGAGACAGCTGGATGCAAAACATCCATGGCACAAACACAAAAATAAGCTGCTTAAGTGTTGCTTTTCAGGCATAATTGATTGCCTTAAAACCACTAAAGTGAGCAGCTCTTTTTCACTGGAAGCAGCCGTGCAATATGCAGGAGAGCCTGGGAGGAACGGAGAGCCCGCAGTTGGAACAGGATAGATCCTGGTTATTGATTTGGGAAACCTGTTTTAGAACCCATTTGCTGCATTGCAGTGTTGGCAGCCAGCGTGTTCCCCAGCTCTGTGAGGAGAGGATGAATGAAGCACAGAGTAATCCAGAACAGGGGAGACTGGCATGAGGGATTGCTGGTTCACCTCCCAGGTTATTCCAGGATCTTTGTCAAGGAGAGCTTATTTTGTCTGGGGTTACATATTTTGATTTACTATTAATATGTTTCCTGCTTTGAACTCCAGATCTTTCCCAAAAGCTCCAGTGTTAGTGTGTAAATACACTGATCATTGAAAACCTCATGTTGTTCCTCTGCCACCTGCTCTCTCCATTGCAGCCCCACCGTGCCCGTGATTGTGGCCTAATCTGCAAACTCTCCTTTACTTTTGTTTTTAGGATTACCTTCCCTCACAGCAAGACATCCTGCTGGCACGAAGACCCACCAAAGGGATCCACGAGTACGACTTCGAAATCAAAAATGTTCCTTTCAAAATGGTCGACGTGGGCGGGCAGAGGTCGGAGCGGAAGCGGTGGTTCGAGTGCTTCGACAGCGTCACGTCCATCCTCTTCCTCGTCTCCTCCAGTGAATTCGACCAGGTGCTCATGGAGGACCGGCAAACAAACCGCCTCACCGAGTCCCTGAACATTTTTGAAACAATAGTCAATAACCGGGTTTTCAGCAACGTCTCAATCATCCTCTTCCTAAACAAGACGGACTTGCTTGAGGAGAAAGTACAGAAAGTCAGCATCAAAGACTATTTCCCAGAGTTCGAAGGGGATCCCCACTGCTTAACAGATGTCCAAAAATTCCTGGTGGATTGTTTTCGCACGAAACGCCGGGACCAGCAGCAGAAGCCCCTGTACCACCACTTCACCACTGCTATTAACACAGAGAACATCCGGCTAGTGTTCCGTGATGTCAAGGATACCATCCTGCACGACAACCTCAAGCAGCTCATGTTACAGTGATGTGCAGAAAGACATTCTTGTTTCAGTAACTCTCGTGTGTTGGTTTGTTTTTTTTTTGTTTTTTTTTTTTTTAACTAGAAGTTTACAGCAGGAGTAGAGAAATCCAGATCCTGTCAGACTTCTTGGTATGTGGCTAAAAGCTGCTGCTGAACACATTATTGCCAATTTCTGCAGAAATTCAGGCTTAAATCTCTTCCAGTGTAGCTTCAAGTTGACTCAAGTTGTAATTCTATAGCAGACCTATGTCTGAGTTACCTGTAAAGTGGTAAATTTGACCTTTTACAAACATGTTTATCATCCTAGAAAATTCAGAATTCCAAGTCCAGACTTCCGTGAAATTGTTGCAATTATTAGACTGTGGCAGTAATTTGGGGGTGGAGGGGGGGGGAGAAACTTTTCACATCTAACTTCATTACGAATGACTGTGATACCGTAGCTGGCTTATGATTTCTCAGGTCTGTTTTTGGTTAGAAATCCCCTCCATCCCTTGCTGGAATCACCTGTTCGAAGCGCGGATTCCCGGGCGTAACGTACTTCCTGTTCGAGTATAAACCTTAGCCTCGGGTTTGAATGGGAGATGCTTTAAAGATGCTTAAAATTGGGAGCTCCAGGCGTGTCTGGCGGGAAGTGATGAGTCCAGGGACGAGGGATTGGTGGTTGGCACAGTACACGGATTCACTCCGGGTGCGTCTCGGAGCCATGGCGAAGCACAGAGCACTCTGGTCTGGTCTCTGGACATCCTGATGTGGGAAGTGGTGGGGAGCAAGCTCAGCTTGTGTTTCATGTCTTCACTAAGCAGATGTTCCACGTAGGTAACCTGTTCTCGAAGCGCTTCGACTTAGCACTGGTTTGTTTTTAATTCCCAACTCCTTCCAAGGTGCCTCCTCGGAGCCCAGTGGGGCTCGGTGATGGAGAGAAGTACTTGCAAACCTAAGTGCCTCCTTGTGTTCTGTCCTCCTCTGGTATTTTCAGTGGCCTTATTGAGTTCCCAGCAGAGGCCTTGTGTAGCTGACACCGTGGAGATGAATGTGTTCTTCTGAAAAAAAAAAAAAAATAGAAAAAGAAAAAAAAAAAAAAGTGTGTCCCAGCAGAACATGCTTCAGCTGATGAGGTTCTTTCTGAGACTTTCTAGTGGGGTCTAAGCAATCCTAAGTGTACTTGAGCCAAATATGTTGCACAGCATCTCCCAGAGTGCTGCTTGTAACGGTTTCACCCAAAGTTCCATTGCAGTTTTGTTTATTTTTTTATTTAAGGGGGCGGGGGAGGGGGAGGTGGTGGTTAGTGTTGCCATGCGATGGAAAGAAATAATAATAATAATAACAAAAACCAACGAAAACGAAGCAATGCTCACGTACCCCGCACTGCAGAACGACAGCGAGCCGCTGTGTTTCCAAAATCAGTGCAGCTGCCACCTTTCCCCCGGGCTGCAGTGTCGTGGGGGGCAGTTTCAGCTGCCCCTTTTGCCCCGTGGAGCCAATTCCTGTGGATCGTGACGGTGGCCAATCCCTCAGTGAATTGTCATTCCCATCCCGTGCACGTGGCGAGCGGTGGGACGTGGTGTCCCTGCCAGGACATAGGAAAGCTGCCTGCCTGTCTCCTGAGCTTAGCCTTCACTTGCTGTGATTGGAAGTTGTATTAACATCTATGTACCTTGTTCTCCTGGCAGCAGGGGGGGGAGTAGTGTATTTTTATTTGGTTAGGTGTTTTGAAAGACCTCTTCCAATGAATAGTCACAGGTTAGTCTGCCATTCCGGTGATCAGGCACTATATTGGGAGGAAGGAACTCGGAAAAGAGCTTGGGAGAAGTCACAGTGCAGAATCTAAACATAATCCTGAAGTCTGGTTGCAGCACTGATGTCAGGAGGATGAATAGACTCTTAGATGGGGATATTTAATGTAGATTTTGCCTCTTTGCTGGACATGGATTATTTCTGATTTGGTGAGTTCATAAGTGAGCAATTCAAGAAGGAGGAAGGAAAAGTCAGGAAAGACTAGAGAGGCTCTTTCAAGGACTGGACATCCTTTGGGGAAGGATAATGGTTGATTTGGTTGGGTTTTAAGTGCTCCATGAGCAGACACAAACCTCTGGTGGCCTCCAAGTCCAGTGTTGGAAAGCAGAAGCTGAACAGATCCATGCCCTTGGTTATCAACAAGATGAGAAGTTGGGTCGTTTCTTTTTCCTTTGCTGACAGTTGTCTGAACAAGTTTCTTTTCAAAAAAGAGACTTATCTCTGAATAAAACAGTTAATTTGGAGAGGTCTGCAGAATGTGCTTTGGAGGATGTCAGGCCAGATGATTGCAGAAAAGACTAAAGGCTGGTAGTGGATGATAGGAAGATTACCAGGGATTTATTTAAAGAAATTTATGTAAAATAATGATGAATTCTGTGTCAAGGGGGCTTTTAATTTACTGAAGATCTTTCAGACTGGTGTGTCAGTCTGAGGATGCAGCCAGGATCACCAAGGCACTGGGAACTTCTGACCTTGGCCAAAGTAGGGATCACGTTCAGCAGCTTCTCCTCTGAACCACCCCGAAAATCCCTGGTTTTAATCCTCTCAGATCACTGTCCCTGTGAACCCCAGGGCCTGTAAGAGAGCAGGGGGGACCCCAGGGCTGGGTCACTTGTAGGGCCCTGGTAGATAAGCACTATATGAATCTCAGGCAGAAATGAATTGATTTAATGAAATAACTGAATCAAATCACTTGGGTTTCCCACTCCCTGTTCTTGAGAGGGGAGTGAGACAACACTCCTGGATGTTCCTGTTTACATGGTTCCTGTGTTAAAATATGGCCAAAACCCCCAAATCACTGCCCTTAGCCACCTTCAGACTCGCTCTTTATCAGCTCCCTGAATGGAGCACAGCGTGGGCAGTTGTATTTCCCTTCAGATTTGTTTCTAGATACCATTTCTTTATAGCAGGACATAATTTTGGTACAAGGAACCAAACAAGTGACAGTTGTCTAGTTGAGAGTGAAGCTTCCTCATGGAAACCAGTCTGTGGTACAAGGTTGGGGTGCATTTCTGGTGAAGGTGGGAAAGCAGGTAGAAAATCAAGTTTTCCAGAAAATCAAGTGTCCCTAGATTTCTTAGTTCTCTGCTAGAGTGAGCTCTCTTCAAAAGATCACTGACCCTGTGGAGATAAAACCACTGTCTTGTACAACCTCCCTGTACTTGAAGGTGAAATTGGTGTTTCAGTGACTGTTCCCTCCTGCGGGGTGTTAAATGAGATGATCGATACCTAAAAAACTGTGGCTGTTCATCAGGGCTTGAAAAATTTTTACTTTTTTTTTTTAATATCTTGTATGTGGGAGCGTAAACCATCAGTTTGTGTGAAACTTCAGCTTTCTTCTGGAATAGCTGCTCTTAGAAAGAAATCAGGTTGATCTCAAAGGCTGTTTATTGGGCTCATCCCTTAAGTGGCTTTAAGTTTTGCCCATCAGCAGGTCGATCAGGTTGGGTGGGTGGTCCAAGCTTCCTGACCCTGGAATACTGTGGACAGTATTCCCGGTGTGTGTCCAGGGTGCCCATGGACAGCAGAACACCCCCCTGGTTATTCCTCTTGCAGAAGGTCCCTTTCCCACCACCACTCCTGTCCCAACCCCATCCGAAGTCTCACGCCGTGCCCAGTTGTTCACCACTTCACTTTACAGGTCTCGTGTCTCTGATGGTACCATTAACAATAGTTTTTAATTTCACAGCATTGCAATACAGTGCCATTTTTGCAATTTCTTTGCGTTGTACTTGAAAATAAGTTGAATTGCAGACTATTTAAAACCGCTTTCCTGCGCTTTCAGTAGCAGTGAGAGCTTACCTTACGTGAAGCCTTTATGTAAAAATATATTTTGTAACAACCTCATAGATCTTTAACAAAACCAAGATTTGTATTAGCTTTGTATAAATGTTTGTGGCTTACGATTTTATATGTTGTTTAACTTTTTATAAACTTTCCAGGGACTACTTTTTATTGTAAATTTTTTTTTTTCTCCTTGCTTTAGTTTAAGATTGGCAATAAATTATTTCTAAGGGAGGTCTTAGAAGAAAAAGCATCACTTCCTTTTTATAAAATGGTTAAATTGATTCATAGTTTAAAACCTTACACTCGCTTGTACATTGCTCTGTACATACTCTCCAAAAGTGTTGCCTTTCAGCTATTAATATTTGCCTTGTGTACAAAAATTACTGACGATGAATAAACATATACAGCCTCATGTTGGTGTGGTGAAAGCATCTTTTCGGATTAACAATGAGTGGAGGCAGCCAGCTGACTCTTTTTGGTGGTTGGCAAAGGCCAGCTGGTTGGCTCCTGCCACATCTTGTGTTTCAAATAAAATATGTAAGAGAGTCGAGCAAACTCGCCGCTAAAAGGGCTCCTCCATGTTCTGCTGGGCCTGATGACTTTCTCCCCGCCAGGGAGGCACCAGGAAAACGCTGACTTGCGTTTGACAGCCAGTTTGGTGCTCGGTATTTAAAATATTGATGGCACTCGGGTGCGCTCTGCGACGAGTCCCCATGAATTATGGATTTCAGTCTTGCAGAGTTGATTTTACTGTTTTTTTTTTCTTTTTAAGCTCTCCTCTGACTAAGCCAGCCTCTGCCTCCTGGAGAAAGGGATCACTGGCTGCAGTATGAGGCAGTATTTTGCAGCAAAACATTGACTTCTCCTTTGTTGGTTTTTATAGGCCTGAGATGCCTCGTTTTCCACAACAGCCCTCGCATTTGGCCGACGTGCTGTGGACACTAAATCCCCGGAAATACTCGGCCCAAGTCATCCCTGTTTATGGAGTTGGTGCTCAGCATTAGCATTCATCTTGCTAGTGGGGATGCAGGAATTCTCAGGAGTGTGAATGTTGCTGTGGGTGGGTCGGAACCTGGATGCACAGTGTGGTGGGAAGGAGCCTCCTCTGCCCACTGAAATGAGTTTAAACCCTGCCAAATGCCCTGGAACTTAGACCAGCTCCATGATGCAGTTTGGATTCCAGGTGCTGCCTTTTCCTAGGGAAGCTGTTTCTGAGGAATCACCACCTCATCTCTTGACCATCTTTTCATGCCGGAACAGTCATGTCAGCTGAGCACTCTAGAACTCAACAGGTTGTGTTAGTTGGTTTTTTAATTGCATCACTTTCACCTGGGCTTCTAGTTAAGTTCTTGTTGGCTAAAACTCTGAGCAACCTGGTCTGGTGGGAGATGTCCCTGCCCATGGCAGGGGGCTGGAACTGGATGAGCTTTAAGGGCCCTTCCACCCCACACCATTCCATGGTTGTATGATGATCCTATGAAAGCTCTCCTTAGGAATGGGTCGGTGGTGTTGGACCATCCAGCAGCTGGAGTGGTGGGGAGAGCTGAAGTGTTCCAGGATTGATGTGAGCAAGTGGAGTTCCCTCACGTTCGCACCCCCTTTGATTTAACAAATCACCTCTCTGCACGTACCGAGCGTAGGTTGGTTGTTCGAGCCTCTTCCTTCCTGTTGAAGTAACTCGGTGATTGCACAACAACTGACAGGAGGGGGCAAAACTCGAGGATCCCTGGCTGTCCTGTCAGCAGCAGGAGCTGGTTCTGGACCCGACCCTGGTCCCGTTCCGAGAGGAGCTGCCACTGAGCTGTGCGGCAGCTGAGGGTGAAGTGCTGAGGAGCAGCTGCCAGGCAAGCACAGCCCCTGGGGAATCCAGCTGGAAATGGGACAGGAATCTGCACTGGCCCAGACCCTGCTGGGTTTTCCTTCTGAAACAAAAAAAGGTGATGGCGTTGAGGTTCTTTTGGTGCCGAATGCACTGACTGGTTGTGTTCCCCACAGAGGCTGAGATGTTTTCACTGTGCATGAAATGGGAATTATTAGATTAAATTAATAAGGATCCAGATATTCCAAGTCCTGCAAGGTTCTGCAGTAGTATTTTATTTGTGCCTAATTTCAGATACTGCTGGAATTCCTTTCTCTGCTTTCTTCCTTTGTGTTTTTATGCATGTGATGGGCAAGACGTCGGTTCCTGCTGGAGCGCAGCTCCCACCAGCAGCTGCTCCCTGGGCTCTGGGATTCTTCCTCACTGTCACTCCTAAGAGAAGCTCCTGCCACTTCCCAGCGATCCCTGCTCCGGGCTGTGAAACACAGAGCCAGCCCTTAGCCCAGTGCAGTGAACAGGCTGCAGATGGGCCGGGGATAAGGAATCAAAACATCCCAAGTGGGATGTGCAGCGAGGGGGAGACGCAGTCCCTGCCCCTGCGTGCGGCCGAGCTGCTGCCTCTGCTCTGCTCCGTGCAGGGAGCCAAGGCTCTGATTAATTGCTGAGCACTGGATCTGACAAACTTGGATTTGGGGCAGGCTGCTGCCAGCAGAGCTCTGCTGCAGTGCTTCCAACTCCATGTGGAGGTTAATATTTAAAGGCTGAGTCCTCCCAGGCGCTGGCTGTGAGCAGCAGGTCGTGTTTGCTGTTCCTGGGGCAGAGAGGGCTCTGAGGCGCTGCAGGGTAAGGCAGGAACGTGTTTGTCAGCAGATCCAGTGAGTGAATAAATCCCATTTCTCTGCCTGGATGTTTGGAAACATGGTGACCCAGTAAGATGATGCTGATCAGTGCAGACTGGTTTTTATTAATTTAGTGCTTGCAGAGCAGGAGGAAGCACAAGACCCCATGCATCCAGCAGTGTCCAAAGTGAGTTTTTCCCCCTCCCTATTCCAACATTCAATATAGTGGATCTTGCCCATATAAAAGATGCTGACTCCTTGCCCAGGATTCTCCCCGTGGACAGGCAGCATAACTTAGAGTCCAAATCCCTGCCTGACACTTGAGAGAATGGCCTGAAGTTGTGTCAGGGCAGGTTTAGGTTGGATATTAGAAAAAGGTTCTTCCCCCAGAGGGTGGTTGGCACTGAACAGGCTCCCCAGGGCAGTGGGCACAGCCCCAAGGCTGCCAGAGCTCCAGGAGGGTTTGGATGATCCTCTCAGGCACAGTGGGTGACTGTTGGGGATGGTCCTGGGCAGGGCTGAGGGTTGGACTCGAGGATCCTTGGGGGTCCCTTCCAACCCAGCATATTCTGGGATTCTGTGATTCTCTCTCCAGTGCAGCACCAGGCCAACCTTGGGTGGCTCTCAGCCAGGCTGCAGGTGCTGTCCTGTCCTCTCTGAGCTGTCTGCAGCCTGGAACACAGTCAACTTCTCTGATGTAGAGGAAAGCCACCCCTTTATCAGATCCAAAGGGGAAGCAGTAGTGGAAAAAGAGAAGGAGGACATCCATTTGAACATTCCCACTCCCCCAGACGGCCTTTGTGCTGGATAGGGAATGAGTGACGGTTTCCAAGTTGACCAAATGCCGTGCAGATGATGTCTGTGGGATGACACCAGCCGTGAATAGCTCACCTCCGGTGAGTAACTCACCTCCAGCACTCCCTGCAGTGCCACACGAGGGGGGATCACCAGCCCCCACATCAGGTTCAACTCTGAGCCCTCTGTGCACCCCCAGTCTGTGCCTGGGACTTGTTGTTTTCAGCTTTTACTGGAAGAAAAGGCAGTATCTCTAAACAACACAGGTCCTTCTGGGGTTGCCTGGGCACAGTATTTTGCACTTTTTCACTATGAGCTGAATTCTCTTTCATTGATCCAAAGTCCAACGGTGGGAGTGGCTGTGAACTGATGGCCCTTTCCTGCTGTAGCCTTCATTTTCCCTGAAGAAGAGGGAAGCTAACAAAAGAACTTCAGTGAAATTCAGCATTTTCAACGAGTTACTGACATCAGGATTTGCAGGGGGGCGAGTTGAGCAAGGCTTCAGCAGCACCAGCCTTCTTACATCACGTCTGGCATTTGCTAGAAATTGTCTAGAATTAAGGGGAAAACTTCCTCTTTTATTCCTGCAGATGACCCACACAGAGTCTCCTTCCCCCTCTCCCAGAGAAGCTGTGGCTGCCCCATCCCTGGAAGTGTCCAAGGCCAGGTTGGAGCAACCTGGGCTGGTGGAAGGTGTCCCTGGCCATGGCAGGGGGTTGGAACGAGGTGATCTTTTATGTCCCTTCCAACTCAGGCCATTCTATGATTTCTCCCTTTAGAAGGGCAACCCCAGTTGCCTGAACCGGTAGGTTTGATACGTGGAGGGTATTCAGACATCTGATATTCAAATTAATTGCCAGAGGCAGCTCATCTCTAAAAGGCTAGCAAGGTAAAGTGTTGTTTTCCCCTCTCCACAGGAGCAGGAGTGGAATATGAAAGGATCTGGCAGCCAGCCAGCCGTTCTGCTGGAGCCAGGCTTCCCACTCCACGTCTCCCTACCCCGGATCGTTTGCTTGCAGCAAGACAAATGCCTGTGATGATGCCAAAGAAAGGAGAGCAGAGGAGGAAAACACAGTCTGGCACCTTCCCTTCCTGCCCTGGCTCTCCTGGGAGGTGGAGCTTGGCGGTTCCCTGAGCAGGTGCTGTCCCTGGGATGAGAATCATTGCCCAGATGTAGGGAATGTTCCTGGGAGCTGGGAACTTCAAGGGTCACCAGGAGGGAGAAAATAGCACCTCCAGGGAGCAATCCTCAGCCTGAAGTGGTGGGATGAGTCACTCCCCAGCAGTGAAACCACTTCTGCCCCACACCTTTGTGCTCCAGTTCCCTGGTAGGGGAAGGCAGGTGTGAGTGAGATAGAGCAGAGAACTGGAGATCCCTGGAAGAAAGGTCCTGATTTTCTTCTTGCTGAGGGTGGTTTGCAAGGCCCCCTAGGGCCCCTGTGTGGCAGGATTTCATCCATCCCATCTCCACGTTCACTTTTTTTTTAACAGTCACAGGCCATTGTAGATAAACAGCTCCAGATCTTGGCAGTCGTGTGGGACGCAACCCCACGTATTTTACAGTTCCTTAAAAGCAAAAGAACAGCTAAAACATCCAAAATTGAACTAAAAACTAAATTTAATTCCCCATTTCCGTAGCTGGAGCTCTTTGGCTCACACGTTTCTTTAGCACAGGCTGATTTTTTTTTCCCTCCATCTTCTGGATTTCTGTTTGTGGAACACAAATGTCACCCCATCCTTATGTCCCAGACTGCTTGGGAAGGGCTCCCAAGGAAAAATGCTTCAGAGCTGAATGTATTAGTAAGAGAATCAGCAGATCTTCGACTTACATGGCAAGATTATTCTCTGCACCTGGTGTTGTTCCAGCCCCATAACAGTTTGAAGCTTCAGATCAAACGCTGTGGAGGAGCTGCGAGGTGGAGGGAGAACCAGGATCCATGTTTGTGGTCCTGTGACATGATCTGAGCCCAGAACTGATTCCAGGAACATCTGAGCACTAAATATAACAGCCTGGCTCACTCAGCAGCCTCGGGTCCAGCAGACACCACCCTGCTTCAGGACAAGGTACAGGACAAATCATTCTGCCCTGAGGGGAGGGGTGAAATTCAGTCTCTCAGATTCCCAGGAATTTCAGGATCCCTCTTTTCCCTAGTTTATGTCTCTTGAAAATGCTTGAGAGAATAATGGAACTACCAGGGAAAAAAATAGAATGTCAATGTGTAGATATTTGAAATATGGGCTGAATTCTTCCTCTATCTTCCAGCAAGCCTCACTCATGTTTGGAAAAGCTTGTCCCCATCCCGTGTGTCCCTGTCCTGCATGTCCCTACCCTGTGTGACCCCATCCAGCATCTCTCCATCCCATGTGTCCCCATCCTGCCTGTCTCTATCCTGTCTGTCCCCACTGCGTGTCTCCATCCCATGTCTCCATCCTGCCTGTCCCTTTCCTGTGTGTGCTCATCCCCTGTATGTCCCCATCCCATATATCCCAATCCCATATGTCCCCATCTCTCATGTCCCCATCTTGTGCATCCTTGTCCCACAGGTCTCAGTATTCCGATCCCATATATCCCATCCCATATCTCTCCATCCCCTATCTCCCCATCCCATATATCCCATCACATATATCCCATCACATGTATCCCATCACATGTATCCCATCCCATATATCCCATCCCTATATCCCATCCCATATATCCCATCCCATATATCCCATCCCATATATCCCCATCCCATATATCCCATCCCTATATCCCATCCCATATATCCCCATCCCATATATCCCATCCCTATATCCCCATCCCATATATCCCATCCCATATATCCCATCCCATATATCCCATCCCATATATCCCATCCCCTATATCCCCATCCCATATATCCCATCCCATATATCCCATCCCATATATCCCATCCCATATATCCCATCCCCTATATCCCCATCCCTGTATCCCGATCCCGTGCCGGGCTGTCCCGGTGCAGTTCCGCGCGGGGCCGGCAGGGGACGCGCGCGGGTCGCGCAGCCGGGGCGGGAGCGGGGGAGGATCGGGAGGGACAAAGAGGGGACACGGAGGGGACCGGAGGGGGGACACGGGCACCTTCCCCCCGCCCCGATGGCCCCTCTGCACCCTCCGTCTCTGAACCGCTGCCAGGTGAGAGAGCTCGGCCCCGTCCCGCGGGAGATGCGGACACGCAGGTGGGAATGGTTTCCCTAACGCCGGCTCTTCATCAGTCCCTGGCTCAGGGAATCGGGAGCGGTTTTTGGTCCTGGTCGCGGCCAGGGGATGCAGAGTGGGATGTGGGGCTCCAGCCACCTGCAGGAATGGGACTGGTGTCGCTGGACCTTGCCCAGGCTGTGTACGAAATAGAACGGAATAAAATAGAATAGAATGAATAGAATATCCTGAGTTGGAAGGGACCCACAGGGATCGTTGAAGTCCAACCCCTGGCCCTGCCCAGGGTACCCCAACAATCCCACCCTGTCCCTGAGAGTGTTGTCCAAATGCTCCCTGAGCTCTGGCAGCCTTGGGGCCGTGCCCACTGCCCTGGGGAGCCTGTTCAGTGCCAACCACCCTCTGGGGGAGAACCTTCTGAGATCCAGCCTAAACCTGCCCTGACACAGCTGGCTGCCATGGACTCTGATGTGACAGGAAATTCAGGGCACAGAGCAGGGCAGTCACACAAGCTGCTCCCAGCTGTTTCCTTCCTCCCCTTCTGCAGCCCTGCAGGTGACCCCCTGCCCTGCAGAAACCGGTGCCACAGCTGTGAGAAACACATCTCCAACCCCACAGCATCACCATTCCCAGGGCTTCCTGGAGCCAAGGGTGTCCAGCAGCAGAGTGGTATCAGCAGGATGCTCTGGGCAGGTTTTTGGCCTCTCTGCTCCCTTGGATGCCTGGCTGGATGTGAGGATGTAGCTGCCTGGCCCCTGCTGGTGTCACCTCTGCCTGGGAGCCATCACCTCTCGCCTGAGCTTGGATTTCACCACCATGCAGTGCACCAGTCAGCCCCAGTTTCCAACTTCCCCGTAGGATGCGTTTCACAACCCCTGTGTTGGTTTGTGTCTCAGCTGTTGCTGTAGATACCACAGCTTCTGCCTGCGAGTGTTTGCTTGCTTTTCTCATCTTTCTACGGTCTCTCAGACGTAAAAAAACTGTAGGAGCACATAAGTTCAGGGTTTCTGAAGGAAACTGTGGTCTGAGACATGCAAAGAAATGTCAGTGGTAGAGAGTTACACTCGTGGTTAGTGACTGTTTATTTGTTTTGCTAAGTAGAAGCAGGTGTTACAGAGTCAGGATATTCAGTGTTGTGTTGCTCAGAGGGTTGGGGGTTGAAAACCTTCTTGCCAGTGTTAATCATATTGTTTTTAGACCCAAGAAGCAGAACACAGGGGACAGAGAAGAAGGATTTTGCTTTTGGTCTTTCAACATTAAGATTAAAACCTTTCAACTTTCGCTTTTCATTTTCATTTCGTGTGTTACGTCTTGAAAACCTTATTATCAAGGAGTGCACGAAGATGGTAGAGAAACAGTGGCAGGAACCCGAATGTGTTCACCAAAACCCCACAAGTGTTCCAGGAGAACCACAGGTGGTTATTAAAATGCCTCGAGGTGCTGCTGGACTCAATTATATAAGCAGAGTGTATAAAATATGCAGAAAAGCTCAGAAAAGCTATTTAAAGGGTTACTTTGTGCCATTTACTATGGGCTATTTTAAAATTTACTGTCTGACAGGGAACTACCAGCACACTAAAAATTCTTCACTGAAAAGCTAATGTTTGTATCTCTTGGCTGACACCGGTTGCTAACATGATGCTCAGTATTTGGTCTGTGCTGGTGCCGCCTGTATCCAGGAATGTTTGTCTTCATCACTCTTGAATGCTCCTAAATCGAGTCCGGGGTGTTCTGTGTCCCACACAGCTGCAGGAGACTGGTGCAGCTTAATTCTTTGGATTTTATAAGGCTAATAATAAAATTGCAGGAGTGGGAGTCCTTGTGCAGAAGTAAAAGGGCGTTTGCAGGTGCCAGGATCTGCCCATAGTTTGGGATGCAGGGAGAGGAGACAACTCTGGTTGCATCTAAGACATTTCATGGTGTTTAAGAGAAGATGCCTTGAGTTTAATCCAGGTTATTTTTGTTGTTTCTCTCTCTCTCTCTCTCTCTTTTTTTTTTTTTTTTTAAATTCTTTTTAATCGGGTTCACAGCTTTAATTGGTGCTTTGTGTGAGAGGTTTAATTTCCTGTGTCAGGATGTTGTTTGTAATTGCTGTAACCAGGGCTTGGGTAGATTTCCGTTCTTTACCTCTCCCAGGTAGGACACTTCCTGCTCTGTGCTGGCAAATGTGCTCCCCTGTACCTGGGGCCCAAATCGGGCTGACAGGGCCAAGTTTCCCACTGTGCACAATTTTCAGGACTAATTTTCCCTCTCTGCTTCACAGATCTGCTTTTGTTCTCCCTTCCTGCCCTTGCACACTGTGAGCAATTAAATTCTCTAAGGCATGTGAATTATCTGCTGCTAAAAGCCCACACCAGAGTGCATCTGTATACATTAAAAAATTTTTTTTTTTTTGAAATGGAATCACTTCTGTATTTTAATATTTATTTCTATTGCTTCCTTGCCCGATAAAATTGAATTTGACATAAAGTTTATGTGCAGTTTCCACTTCCCACACCGACCAGTTTGGCCTCTCTGCTGTGCTGAAAGTGCTTTTAACCACGGAGACCTCCACAGGTGGGTCAGGCTGCAGGGTCAGTGCCTTGTCCTTGAAGGTTGAAACTCTTGACTCACTGAAAGCTGCGCAAAGGAGGCTGAATAAAAAAAACCTTTGAGATGCGACACTGCCAGTGCAGACCCGGGGTTGTCTCAGTGAAAACACTTCATGAACTGAACCTCCACGGTGGTTTTGTGTTTAACAATCTGGGTGATTGTTTGCACCAGGGTTTGCTGTGAGTGCTGATGGGGCAGTGGGTTCACCTGCTGCTTTTTTGTGATTGTGGTGCTGGCCAAAGCTGTGAAGGGCTCTGACCCCTCACCAGCGAGGCAGGAGGAGGAGAACAGCAAAGGGGGGAAGGAACAGAGACATTCCTGTGCCTGCAGACTCCTTCCAAGGTACAGTTTGTTTAATGTGTGTTTCTTCTGGATGGGGAATTTCTGAGTGACTGAGGAGGGGCAGCTGTGCAGGGCCAGCAGTTCTCTCTCTGAGGACACGAGCCTTTCTGGAAGTGTGGTTGGGGGATTTTGGGGGGTTTCTGTGTGGGCAGAGCGAAGCCCCTCACTGGGTTATGAGCAGAAAAGGGTTGTTTGTGTTTGTGAGCAGCAGGGAAGGGCTGCCTGAGTGCTGTGCCAGGGCTCACTGCGGGCTGGGATCAGATCCCTCCCGTGGCACTGGGTGGGTGGGGTGGGACATTCCCTGTGTCCCCACTCTCACCCAGGGGGACCAGTTGGCAGGAGCCCAGTCCAGCAGGGCCCCCAACACCCCCTGGGTGCCCCGTGGTGGGGCAGGAGGTCTGTGGCCCCCGATAGCCCTGGGGTGCTTGGCACAGGGCAGGGCTGTGCCTGCCCGGGGCTGATAAGTGTTGTGGCTGCAACGCAAGATGTGTGTGAGGGAGATACTGCCACGGGGTGTTTGGGGCCAGTTTTGGGTACAGAGAACCTGGGGCTCACAGCAGGGCCCTGGGGCTGCAGCAGGAGGAGGGGAAGGGAGTGATTTCAGGGCAGGCAGGGAGCGAGCCCTGCGGTGTGTGGGAAGGAGCTGGCTCTTCTGGGGTTCAGCTCCAAGCTGGTGCTCCACGTTTCCAATTTCCAGTCCCCTGGTGTGCACGTTGCAGTGCTTGGCAAAGGCTGGCTCGTGCCAAAAGTGCTGCTTTCGGAGGAGCAGCAGAGGAACATCCTGTCTTGCGTCCACAGGGATGCAGTGAGCCTGGCTGCCCTTCTGGTGCCAGGGTGTGGAGGGCACCTTGCTCTGCTCCTCCCTCCTCTCTGTGCAAACCAGAACCTGCTTTCGCTCCCGGTTCTCCAGGAGGGGATGCAGTTGCTGCGCCAGCTCCTGCCTGTGGATGCAGCATCTGGAGCAGGAGTGGCCTCGTGGTGTCCTCAAGTCACCGCCGTGCTCTGGCCGGGACACACAGCCGTGGGGTGGGCACTGCTGGCAAAGGAAGGGAGGCTGAGGACCTGTGAGGGGTAGGGTTTGGGTGGCTTTGGCCAAGGGCTGTGCCTGCAGCAGATAAAAGGCTCCAGCAGCAGGTTTGTCTGAGTGGTGGTGTCAGGATTGGACCTTTTCACGTATCTTTATCTGTCACTGCGTTATTTTGTCATTAATTTACAGTTTATACCCCCCTGTTACTGTGCATGGGCAGCAGTGGGAATGATGCACCCCTGGCAGTGCTGGTGCTGCCCTGTGCCCCCTCGTGCCTGTCTCCTGCCATCCTCCAACCCCAGGCATGATCCCAAAAACGGCCTTTGCTCTTCACTGGCAATTTTGGGTCCTTGTCTCATTTTGCAACATCGGAAAAAAAAAACACACCTATCAGCCACATCACAGCAAAAGGCAAAAGCCTTGAAGTGCTAAAAATGCCTGATTATCATAACTTCCCGTAGCACATGGACAAACTGCTGGAGATTAAAGGGAATCAGAGGGACAGGACTGGAGGTACCAGCCCTGCTGGGAGAGCAGGTTGCCGAGGCAGGAGCACGGGGTGATGCTCAGCACCCTGCTTTGCCCTCTCTCAGGCTCTCTGGGGCTGGTCCTGGCTGCCCCTGTGCCAGGCTGAGCGTGGCAGGCACCCAGCAGCGGATGAAGCGGAGAAAGACGTTCACGACGTTAATGAAAGCTCTGACAAAGGGAAGCGAAGGGAACTATTGTCCCCTTGGCCTTCTCCTCGCAGTGGCTGCGTGTAATAAGTCTTTTGGTTATGCTTGTGGCTTCTGTGACAAAGCTGTGATTTAGGGGCTGTCTGTGCCGAGGCAGAGCTGCCTCGCACGGGCCAAAGTGCTGGTGAGTAATATTTTACCACAAATTGTTGTAACTGGAGCTCGTCGACTGCAGTGACTGGGGGGGGGGGGGGGGGGGGGGGGGGGGGGGAGGAGATGGCATTTGATTTATTAGATGACTTACTGCAATTTGCAGAGTGAGCTTTGTGCTGGTGCGGCCGCAGATTTGCAGATCCTGCAAGTAAAAGTCCACGGGGGTGAAAGTGGGGAGGGGAAAAGTGCGTGGTTTGCTGCCGGGATGGCCGGGGGAGGCCGGGATGGGTGGGAAGCTCGGAGGCTGCACACCGGCTTTGGGAACCAGCCAGCAGGCTTGGAATGCCCAGGAGCCTTTCCCCTGTGTGTCTGGTGCAGTGTCCCAGTGGGAACCAGGGGTCATGGAATCACAGAATACAATCACTGAGGTTGGGAAAGACCTCCAAGGTCATCAAGTCTTTGACCAAACGCTGCCCTGTCAATTAAACCATAGCACTGAGTGCCACGTCCGAGTCATTTCTTGGACACCTCTGGAGATGGTGACTCCCCCACCTCCCTGGGCAGCCCCTTCTGATGCCTGACCACCCTTTCCATGAAGAAATTCTTCCTGAATTTCTTCCTGAAGGGTCCAGTCTTTTGGTGTGGACATCACGTATAAAACAATCCCTCTGGGCAGCAGCCCTTGCTTCCCCCAGCCCTCAAACCAAGCCAGAAGTTAAGGGGATGCTTTCCTAAAACCAAAGCTTTTCCTAAACCCGAGCTGTGAAGCATCTTTAGGATGGGTTTTGAAGAGGAAGGAAGGACGGGGTGGCTGCTGCTGGGCTTGCATCACTGTGAGAATTCAGGTCATGTTTACTACAGGCAGCTGGAACACGATGATCTCAGATGGTAACAAGTAACATCTGAAGGGACACGTTAAAACATTCAGGCTGTTTTGTAAGCACCTACTTTGCTTTCTTTCCAGAACCAGTTTAGCTATTTTTAAAGATTCATTTGTCCCCTTTAAGAACCTGGTGTCAACTTAGCTAAAATAAGTGCAAAAAGAACAAGAGGCTCTGCCTCCTTTTAATATCAAATGGAAAAAATGATTTTGTCTTTTGGTTGTTTTTTTTTCTGTTTTTTTTTTTGATTTTGTTTTGTAGAGGTTTTTTTTTTTTAAAAAAAAAGACCCCAAAGCAACAAACAACCCCCCACTTTCCAGCTTCCTTTCTGCTTTAGAAAGGGCAGATGCCTACGATCTGAGGGCTTCTGGCCTTTCCCAAGCTGACCTTGTGTAATTTCCTCTATTTACATTTGGCTGGCACTGGCCTCATTGACTGCAAGAGTTTATACAACCCTTTTGGAGAGGAATAGCAAGGACTGCTGAAGCACGTCCTGCCTCACATTCTCCTCTTAGTTACCGTGGTACTAAGTAGACATGCAGTGCTACTGAATAAATATGTTCTTATCCTATTTTGTTCTGGCCTTAATGCCTTTGTGCCAGGATAACAGAGAAGGTCATGGGCAATTAATTTAAACCAGGTGGGAAAAACGACTCTGAACTCTTTCTGTGCAGGCAGAGACATCTGATAGTGCCACAGTTAAATGTGCTTTTATTTATGTGAACTGTGTGCAGCCTTTGCAACGCCTTATTTTTGGGGGGTTGTTTTTGAGGAAACTGTTGCAAATAATGTTTGTTCACTGCTGCAGTTGAGTCAGAGTCAAATTTGGACAGATTAGCTTCCCGGGACTTTGGTATTTGTGCTCGAGCCTGCCCTGCTTGCACGCAGGGATCACCTCTGTTCTAGGACTTTTGCAACCAGAACGAAAAACAGATTGTACTTAATACACATCAGCGGCTGTGATGATTCCTCCTGCAAGTAGTTCATTTGCAAATCTAATGCATGCAGTGATACTTGGGATGTGGCTGCTACTCCTTGGAGGGTTTGGTGATGCTGGGAGTCGCAGGGTAAGCGGGGAAGGGCCTCTCTCTCTGGTGTAAAAAGAAATTAGGTTTGAGGGAGGGAAAATTGCTCCTTAGTGCGACTGTTCTGCTATTTAGTGGCTTTTTTTTTTTTTTTTTTTAAGTAGATTTTCTGATACACAAGTTGCTCAGCCTGGCATGGGGAAAGTATTCAGCAATTCAGAGATGATAAAATAATTACATGATTGCGTGCTTCTTGAAGGCACGAGGGTAATGCTCCTAAGTGCCACCAATTCAGGCACCACTCAGGAGAAGAAAAGGCTCCCTCTAATCAGGGCTCCCCGGGTAAGAGTTTACAAGAGCACCCTTGAGGTCAGCGCTAATCCACAGCTTCCAGGCAGCTCATTTAAAGCAGTTGGATTGCCCAATGTGCAGGGAAAGCACAGCCACTTCAGGCTGGAGAAGTGGCATGTGACAGCCAGGCTGTGAGAGCACTTTGGGAGGGGGTGAAACGGCCACATCCCACAAGGAACCCGCAGGGCGAAGGCTTGGGACATCCCAGGGATGGAGAAGAGGGAGAGGAGGAAAGTTTCTTCACTGTGTTTATTATTTAAAAAAAAAAAAAGAAAAGAAGGAAGGAAAGGGGAAAAAAAAAGAAAAAAGAAGTTTATTGCAAATCTCAGTGTTTAGAGTATTTCCAGAGTCCACTGGGTACGTTACAAACAAATCAGTAAATCCTGCTTGTGGGTCTGCTGCGCCCGCACACACACATACTCATCACTCGCTCCCCTGCTCGTGCTGCTACACAGACAGGAACAGAAACGGACTGTGAGGTCAGTGACAAACATATTATTTGATCTGTATTGGAAACTGTTGTAAAAAAAAAAAAAAAAAAAAAAAAAAAAAAAAAAAGGCAAAGCGAAAAACCCCAAACCCAAGTTACAGTAGAACCTCGCAAATCTGCAGAACAGGGAGCTTCCACACACACGCAAAACCTGGAGGCCTTATTTCCACTTCCAAGCAGTTGTAATAGCAAAGTGCTGTAGTGAGGTCTCGTGTCACAAAGGACTTCAATAACCTTACAATTGACAGGCTACAGAACGTTTACCAAAACGCTTGAAGTATCATAAATTAAACAATAAATAAAAAAAAAGCGCATCTCGATGCGACGTGGTTATTTGTTCATTAATCACTGATTCACACAACTCTCAGTTCTCTGTAAGGGGGTCTTCCAGTCCTGGGTGCAACGCAGCGAGGTTCTGCTGGCCGTGATAAAGTGCTGAGGCAGAGGAAGGACGCGAGACCGCGGGTCTCGGGCAGTGAGGATGAATTGCTCCAGCCACTTGCAAGAGTGCCTGTTTCTCTTTTTTTTTTTTTTTTTTTTTTTTCCTTTTTTTTTTTTTTTTTGGACATCTAAGACAGAAAAAAACAAATCAAGCACCTTCCCAAAAAGAGGTTGTTCTTTTTCTTTTTTTTTTTTTTTCTCCTTTTTTTTTTTTTTTTACACAGATTGTCCCACATTTCTTATGGCTGGTAAAACACAGACAGGTCAGCGTAGCAGTTAATGGATGATGCCACTTCCACTTAAAACACACAGAAATGGTGGTTTGGGTTTCCATCCAAACCAGAACAGACTTGTTTGATTTGTCCCCCTGAGTTGCCTAGAGGCGAGAAGATGCATATAGGTGGGGTAAGCAAGCTCGTGTCACCGTGAGCAGGAATCTCTCCCGTTAAGACTAAATGAACAGCTCGCCCCTTGTCTTTTGTCGCTCCCTTCGCACCATCCACGTGCACAGGCTCCGCTTCGCTTCTCACTGATGGCAGCAGCAAAAAAAAAAAAAAGCAAAAAAAAAAAAAAGCCTCTTGCTGCCTTTGGGGAGAGCTGGGGAGGGGGTGCAGCTCAGCCCAGCCGCCCCGTGACCCCACAGATGTGGGGGGGTCCCACATTCCATCGGGGATGCGGCAGAGGTTTCCTGGTGCACCTGTGAGCGAAGGTTTTGGGTACGTTAAGACACGCTGGGCCAAATCCTGCTGAGCCTTTTTCCGTGGAAAGAGATGCTGGATCTGTAGTTTATTGTTTTTTTTTTTTTTTTTTCCTTTTTAAATAACTGGGTTACTTAAGACTTACCTATTAAAAACAGCTACACTTTATGCTGTAAGAGTAATTTTCCCAACAATTTCACAAGCAATACAAGATAGGCATTGAAGAGAATGATGTAAAGACAGCTTTCCGTTATGCAGAAGATCATTTTTCCTCTCCAGTTATTTAAGCTAACCTCCCTTAACAATCTCAGAATAAATTAATAAATACTAGTTAAATTAGAAACAGTACATCAGATCTGACTATCAAGAGAAAACAGTTCTAGGGATCCCAGTCAGGAGAAGAAAAATGATCTCAGGAAACACGTGCAGTAAAAACTGGCCATAAAGACACACGGAGCCTTTGATTTTTCCCAGCATTTGTGACATTCAAGTTAAGATCATTAGCAATGGTTTCTAAGTGTCAGCTATCTAGCCTAGCCTCCTCCTCAGAGCTAAAACATGAGTCTGTATCCCTCCAGAAGAAGATTCAGTTGGCTCCTGGTGGTGTATGAAGTGCTTGTCTCCAGTTCGTATCATCGGTTTCTTGTCTGTGTGGAATTTGTGGTAGGGAATGGGTGACAGTCAGAGGCTGAGCTGCTTCTGCTGTTGCTGTTGTCAGTATTTATGGGATCAGTTGAACCTTTACCTATGCTTGTTATCAGGAAAGCAAGAGTGTGCATCACATCTTCATGCTAGACAGGAGTTATTTTTACGTGGCTATCCGTATTTTCTATGGAGCTTTCCATTGTTGGTTAAAAAAGTTCTGCCTAATATTTAAAAAAAAAAAAAAAAAGTCGTTGGTAGCAACTGTTCACATTTAAAATTTCACATTCCCTTTAGAATGTAGTTTTAAAACGTGGAGCAGAGCTGACATTTCCCCCAGCCTTACGCCGAGTACATTAGATGGAGAAAGGAACAGGGTTGGTTGTTTTTTTTTTTTTTTTATACCACGCTGTCAGAGCCTTTTCCTGAATTTTCTGCTTTTCCAATATCCATGTCTATAAAGTCATCTGGTAATTCTGGTGGGGGCCCTGGCGGGCTCTCCTCCACCTGCTGCTGCTGCTGCTGCTGCTGCTGCTGCTGGTGGCACAGCCCAGTCTTGCACGGCCTCACCAGGGCCAGAAACACGGCCCCCAGGACCATGCCAGCAGCACAGGAGTAGAAGGCTGAGCTGTAGTTCTTTGTCGTATCCACTAAGACACCTACAAAAAAAACAATTACAGCAGTTAGTCCCAGCTAGCTCCCCCTCTCCCCTGCCCAGCCATCCTTCCTGCAGATTTTTAATCCTGGTGCCTCTGCGTCGTTTTATCTGCAGGCAGAACTCGATGATAAACAGATGCCACTTTAAAAAGTAAACCCGTTGTGTTCAGGGGTTCGTGGTGTCATCTGCAGGCAAGTCAGAAGCCTCTGGGCACCGCAGGGACTCTGAGCCCGAGATGCATCAAGCATCTGTTTGTTCTGATAGAGACTTCCCCTCTCTGCAGTGTGTGGCACAGACACAGGCACAGCGAGAGGGATTCGCCTCTGCCGGTCGCTAGAGCCTGAAGTGATGCCAGGTTTGGGTTTCTCACAGGATCAGGGTAGCACTGCAGTATTTCCCTTCCCTCTGAGGTTCCTCAGTGGAGACTGCCTGATCCGTGGGACTCTGCAGAGCTGCATTGCAGCAGTCTTCTGGCTCCCAGAGTCTCCTAATACTCGTTACAGGGCTTTTAGGATAGTGCCGTGATTAGCGCTGCCAGAACCCTTTCTAGACAGAGATCAGCACCAACAGCCGTCAAACATTTAAAAAAAAACACAAATTAACGTGAAAGTTTGAGAGTTACCTGCGATGGGTGGTCCAGCCAACCCAGCTAAGCTTTGAATGAAGACATAGACTCCAGCTGCAGAAGACATCCTTTCAATGCCAACCACATCGTCCTCCGCCAGGAGGGGAATATGCGTGCCCGCCACCGTGCCGAGCATGAACCCAAAATAAATGCTACATGTCATCAAGCCCCAGAACTCGGAGGCAAAAGGGAAGGCAAACAGTGCTACAGCCAGCAGGATGACACAGATGAGTTCGATGTAGATCTTGCGGATGGGCTTCTTGTTGAGCACCCAGCCAGCGAAGATCCTTCCGAAGACCTCGGCGATGGCCATGGCCGACAGGATGTACGCGGAGTGGTCCTTGCCGATGCCCAGGCTGAGGCTCAGGGGGATGATGTAGAGGGAGGGAGCGAAGAAGCCCAGGGTTGCAAACAGGCCAAAGAATGCATAACAGATAAAGCTATAGTCTCTCATCACAGAGAAGTCCAGTAGTTTGGTTTTTGGTTCTGGAGGGGTGCTGTAATTTTCAACAGGGATCTGTCCATGTTGCTTTGGTTCTTCACTTTTCGGCTCTGCTTTGGTTTTTCCAGGCACATTGCTGGGTGAGGTAGTTATATCGACTCCTGAGTCTATGGACTCTATTGAGGTGCATGTTTGCTCATTTTCAAGCATGTACTTTGTCTCCGTGGACTCTTCTGGAGGCTGTGCTTTCGCTTCTTCTTGCTCTTTGATGACGATGGGTCGCAGCAGCGATCCGCAGACGGTGATGCCAAGCTGCAGCACCCCGACAGAAAGCAGGCTGTACCTCCAACCAATCTGCTCCTTCAGAGCTGTGATTGCTGAGTGAAGAGGGCAGAGGAAGAAGAAATTGTAACTAGGAAAGCCTGCAGTTACACCAAAGCAGTTGAATTTACAGGCGGGGAAGTCACTTGAGTTTTACCACCGGAGGGTTCCAGGCGCCTTGGCTCTCGCAAAGGCTGAGCAGGGGGTCCCTCCTGCTCAGGGGTCTGGCACCCACCTTCCTGCCCTCAGCTGCAGCAGCCAAAAGCTAGAAGCTGTGTTCACCACCTGGCTAGCAGAAGCCACACTCTAGGCAGCCCCTTCTGAATTTGGGGGTGAAGGGGGTGTTATTTTTAGTGAAGGAGCGCAAACTCAACACTCGAGTTTCCTCTCGCCGCTGACCCCACCCTGAAACCAGCTACTAGAGGAAGTCCCTCAGCCCTGCTCAAAAGGTGCACGTCACTGCTGAATTACCAGCCTTCATTTGCAACCAAAGCAGCTTTGCACTGGGGATTAGCTGAGAGCACACATGCACAGCAGGACCACCTGAACAGCCAAGGACAGGGAGTGACAGGGACATCCTGCCTGGGGACAGGTCCCCAAAAGGCTGCAGCGGCTCGGCTGCCCGTGCTTAAGCACAAGCCCACTAACCTTTAGGAGCAGTTATGTGTGTACTGTGTGTGTTTTAAATAGCTGAAGTTTCTCTGTCTTATTTTTAGCCTGGCAGATCTATATAGGGAGCCCATCGGGCTGCGTATCAGCCAGGCATGTCCTGCCCTGGCAGATCCTGCTGGGGACGGCTCGGGCAGCGTTAGACCCGGCCCGAGGATTATTTGTCACCCTGCCTGCAGGGCACGAGTGCCATGGCACACATGAGCAACAACCTGCGGGCTTTAGCAGGCTGAGGGGAGCAGCGCTGAGCTTTAGGCACGCACGTGTAAACTCCCAGCACGCGGGCACCGTACCTGGTGCGAAGGAGAAGACGGCGAAACATTCCCCTGTAGATGCCACTGCTGTGACCAGCGAGCGCCTTTTGTCAAAATACTGTGATAAAATGGTGACAGTCGGGAGGAAGGAGAGGCAGTATCCGAGGCCTGTGAATAAATGCCAAAAATTGCCATAACAACAAGTAAAGGAGGGGGAAACACCGATGCAAGAACACGTTAAGTTCGGCTTTCCCGGATGGTGATTTACACAGTATCATTTCGGCCAACTCAGCAAGTCACCCTGGAAGAAAATCATTGGGGAAACCAGAATGTTATTTTTTTTTGTGAATTGGAGGGGGGAGGAAGAAAAACAAAAGAGGAAAGTAAAAACCCAAGAGACCCAGCCTCCCAAACCTGCCAGATAATGCCTTTGCTCCAAAGCAGCCAGCGGGGTCCACTTTCAGGACCTCATCTGCCTAAAGAATTTGAGCCTGTAGCAACTGCTCCCCTAAGCAAGGCAAATGCCTGGGAGAAGGACACCAAGGCCAGGCTGGAGAGGGGGAAAAGTATCAGGAAAAGGAAAAAAAAAAAGAGACAGAAGCAGAAGTCAAGAGGATTTGACCCCGTGAGCAGTTTGGTCTCCCCAGCGATCCCAGTCCATGAGAAGAGCCCAGTACGGCTGCACGAGCACAGGACCAAGTCCCAGGGTGAGAGAGAGCAGAAAGCCAAGCCTGGAGCCCAACTTAGGGCTCCCAGCAGGGCGAGGTCAGCTCGGGGGGGGAGCAGCAGCGTTAAGCAATCCCTGTGTCACCGGGGGAGTGAAACCCCCGTGGCTCGCGGGAAGCTGCAGGAGAGCAGGGGGAGCGTTTGACAGGTACGGGAGAGGATGACTCACCGGAGATGATGCCAATGGTGACATACATGTCCACGACGGAGCGGGCGAAGGCGGCGATGACCATCCCGGTGCTGATGAGCAGCCCCCCAGCCATCACCACCAGGCGGTGGCCGAAGCGGTTGCTGAGCACCGTCGACAGAGGAGCTGGGGAGGGAGAGAGCCCTGGTCAGCACCCAACTCAGCAGCCTCACCAGCTACCATCTCCTCCAGAGGCTCTTCTCATACTCCTCCTGCCCAGGTCCTCCTGTTGTGCCACCTCCCCGCACAGCGCAGTGTCACCCCGGGGCCATCCTTGGAGCGCTGCACAGCTCGTGGCACTGAGGGCGTGCTAAAAAATCATCACAAGAGACTTAAAGACGGGTGCATGGAAGCCTGGGGCAAACCTGCAGCCACATCCCCAGGCTCCAGCTACTTCTAATCCTTTTCACTGCAGAGTTTGGTTTCAAAGCTCTGGTTTTTGCCTCTTGCTGGAGAGACCTGAACAGCCAGGCCAAGGCCAACCACACGGACTGTGTCCCTGCCCCGTGCAAGGACACGAGCCAGGGCTCAAAGGGTGAGACAGCCATTTCTTAGCATTTCATGCAGCCTTTGAGCTTTATGGCTGTTACTTAATTTATAGTGGAGCCATTAGAGACACGAAAGTCACAGGTGCCGGGTCTTTGTTTGCTGAGTCAGCAGTACGGCTGCCCCTTTCACCCGCGCCGAGCGCCTGTTCCTCTTACCTGTGAAGGTCTGCACAAACACACATATGGATATTATCCATGATATCCTGCTGTTGGTTTCGTCAAAGCTTTCCATCAGGTCATTGAAGAAGACTCCAAATGATTTTAGGATGCCGTATGTCAGGGCTTCCACAACAAAGAATGCAAAAGCAACTGTCCAGCCCCATCCTCCGTCAGGCACTTTTGTATAAACGTTTGCAGAGGTGCACGGCATTTTTACAGCTTTGACCGTCATTTTGGATCTGGAAAAAAAGGGAACAGGGAGCCAAGCGTGAGTTTAGGCTGAATTTTGCTAGAAGAGGCACAGTCTAGGAGCTGTAGCATTGCTGAAGGCACCACAAGCCAGTCCCTGTGCTGCTGAGGGATTAAATAGAGGAGCTGGGCTGATGTTTCTGCCTCTGCCACCCCACGGGCTCCTTCCTGCTGGTGCCTGGTGAGCCCCGGACCAGAAACTCTCAGCTCAGCACTCGGGCAGGCTGTTTGCAGCAGCCAAACCCGAGAGCTGTCATCTGTCTATCGGAGTGAGGGGGTGGGTTCGTGAAAGATCCACCGCAGAACCCGGCGCGGGCTGGTGGAGCTGCAGGAACCCCCTCGGGGCACCCGCCCTCCCCGCTGCACCCCCTGCCTGGCCGGTGACACCTCGGTGACACCCATTTGCCGCAGGATCAGTCAGTGACAGAACCCACTGTCACATGCTGTGGTGACCAGAATCCCGCAGCCGCTGGCTCTGGGATGACAGTAACTCCTGGGGAGCTTGTCTGCCCCCAGAGCTGCAGCTCAGAGCTGCCCACACCTCAAAACAGGGGATGGGGACAATCCCCCACTGCCACCAGCTCCCCTGCAGCCCTTGGGACCACTTACACCCCCCCAGGGCAGGAGGAGCTGGAGGGGATCCCCCCATATGACATGGGGGGCTCTTCAGCCCTTCTCCGTGTCACCAGGGGCTGTGGGTGTGCAGGGGCAGCTTCTGTCCCACGCGGAGCTCCTTGAGGAACTCCTGCGCTGCCACAACCCTGCGGGGGGACAGTGCCAGGGCCAGTGCCAAGCCTGCACGGGGTGGGGGACAGCGCCAGGGTCACAGTCCTGGGGTCGCTGCTACACCTGCGCAGGGACGGGGACAGCGCCGGGGTCACCGTGCCGGGGGTCGCTGCCACACCCGTGTGGGGGGTGCCAGTGTCACCGTGTCGCACACCTGCGTGGGTGGGTGGGTGGGTGGTGGAGGGGGGGACACACAGGGCAGTGCCGGGGTCACGCCCCAGCGCTGGCTCCCAGCAGCCACCCCAGGGGAGGGAGGGATGGGTGTCCCGCCCGGGGGCTGCCCCGGGCACCGCGCTGGCCGCCGGCTCTTTGCGCGCTCTTCCCCCCCGCACCGCCGGCCCCGGCAGCCACCGGGCATTTCCCTCCTCCATTTTCTGCTCAGATCTCCTCGGCACCGCGTTCTCGGCGCACGGAGCCCCAGCGGCTCCGGCCACGCCGCCCCCCAGCCCCGGGCAACTTCTCTCGGCGGAGCAGGCGAGTGCGAGACAGGGGCGCCCACTGGGAGCTCGGCAGGGGTGGGAGCTGTTGAGCCCACGCGAGGGGTCCCCGAGCGGGGCAAGGGGGTGGTCCCCGCAGCTCGCAGACCCCACTGTGCGGTGCTGCATGGCGCGGGCTCCCGTGGGATCCTTTCTCCCGGGGATGCAGCGAGGCGTGGGCTCCTCCATCCCTGCGGTGCCGCTTCTGCTGCAGCCCCGCGCCGGGGGCGAGGGGGCACGGGCGGGATCCCCCCACCCCCCGGCGGCGGCCCGAAGTTTTGTGGGAAGTGCCTGGAGACCCCCCCCCCCGAGAAGGGGGACGGGGCTGCCGTGAATTCCTGTGTCACCGCACGAGGAATTGGGGGGAGAGTAGGTTTAGGAGGAAGCAGCACGCTTAGGGACAGAAAGGAGGAAAAAAAAAAAAAAGAAAAAAGGAAGGGAAGAAAAAACAACCCCGAAACCGCAGACCTGGGGCGTGCGTTTTGTACGTTTAAAGATTAAAAGAAATGGCGATGCGGGGAGGGGAGAGAAAAAAAGCTGAAAATTAAGAAGCCGGAGCGCGCAGGGGCCCGGCGTGGCCCCCCCTTCCCTGCATCACTTTCCCAACATTTCAGCCCTCGATTCCTGCATCGCCGGGGCCGCGGGCTAAAAATACAGGGATGCGGGCGAGGGGAAGAGAGGGGAGGGGGGGAAAAAAAATAATAACGTTTAAAAGAGGCGAAAAATAAGAATGGGGAGGATAAAAAAAAAAAAAAAAAAGAAAAGGAGACATAGAAACAAAGCCCTCCCCCACCCCGCTCCCCCCGGGAGGGAGCCCCACTCACCCGGTGCTGCGGCGGGGTCAGGGGCTGCCCATGGCACGGGGAGGGCGAGCGGGCGGGCGGGCGACCCTGGGCGAGGAGGCGGCCCCCGCTGCCCCGCCGGCCGCTGCTGCTCCCGCTGCCCGCGGCGGCGGCGGCTGCTGCTGCTCGGTGCTCGCTCGCAGCCCTTATATACCGGCTGGAGCCGGTCTCCGCCGGCGGCTCCGCAGCGCCCATGTGCGCGGCGCCGGGCCCGGCTCGCCCCAGCGGCGGCACCGCGTGTGCGGGGAGGGGCGGTGCAGGCGGCGGGAGCGGCTCCTTCGCCCCCCCCTCTGCTCCTCCAGGGACCACGAGAGAAAGAGAGAAGAGAGAGAAGGAGACCCTCCACGCCAGCCCCGCACCTGCCGCAGGGACATCTCCCCGCGGGGAGCAGGTGCCCGAGCGGGTCCCCCCTCATCCCCGCACGCTGGAGCATCCCTGGGGATGGGGATGCAGGATGTGCAAGTACCCCCTCCCCCCCTGTGCGCTTGAGGGTGCCAGAGTGCCCCTGTCCCCTTTGGGTGCAGTGCATGGTGCGTTTTTATGGGAAATGTGTCCCTTAGTTGTGTTTTTAGGGGAAATGCGTCCCTTAGTTGTGTTTTCAGGGAAAACGTCTCCCTTTGTTGCGTTTTTAGGGAAAAAACTCACATCTCCCTGGGTTGAATCTTTTAGTGGAAACCATCTCCCTTAGTTGTACTTTTAGGGGAAAGTGTCTCCCTTGGTTGAATTTTTAGGGGAAAACCAGTCGCCTTTAATTGTTTTTTTTTAGGGAAAAGCGTGTTCTTTGGTTGCATTTTTGAGGGAGAAAACCTCCCTGGGTTGAATTTTTAGGGGAAGCCATCTCCCTTGCTTGTACTTTTAGGAGAAAACATCACCCTGGGTTGAATTTTTAGGGAAAAAGGACTCCCTGGGTTAAGTGTTTAGGGAAAGACATCTCCCTGGGTTGGATTTTTAGGGGGAAACCATCTCCTTTAGTTGCATTTTTATGGAAAAACGTGTTCTTTAGTTACATTTTTATGGGAAAACATCTCCTTTGGTCACGTTTTTAGGAGAAAACATCTCCCTTAGTTGTACTTCTAGGGAAAGACATCTCCCTGGGTTGAATTTTTAGGGGAAACCATCTCTGCTAGTTGCACGTTTAGGAGAAAACATCCTTTAGTTGCATTTTTCAGAGGAAACCATCTCTGCTAGTTGCACGTTTAGGAGAAAACATCCTTTAGTTGCATTTTTCAGAGGAAACCATCTCTGCTAGTTGCACGTTTAGGAGAAAACATCCTTTAATTGCATTTTTCAGAGGAAACCATCTCCTTAAGTTGTATTTTTAGGGAAAAACATGTTCTTCAGTTGCATTTCTAAGGGAAAACATCTCCCTTCGTTGTACTTTTAGGGGAAAGCATCTCCCTTGCTCAAATTTTTAGGGGAAAGCATCTCCCTTAGTTACATTTTTTTTAGGGAAAAACATCTCCCTTGGTTGACTTTTTAGGGGAAAGCATTTTCCTTAGTTGCATTTTTAGGGAGAAACATTTCCCTCAGTTGCATTTTCAGGGGAAACGTGGTGCCCAACCACCCTCTGGGGGAAGAACCTTTCCCTGAGATCCAACCTCACATCTGGCACGGAGAGCACAGGGCAGGGTTTCTTCCTGTGCCCAGCAGTGCTTGGCAGAGAGGGATGGAACTAAAGCAATGAGTGCTTAAGTCCTCTAAATTTCCTTGAAATCAGTAAAAAAGAAGGAAAAAAACCTGACAGCACTGGGGCTCTCTGTGCCACAGCCACTTCTGCTGCAGCAGATGGATGCTGCCAAGAGGTTTTGGAGTCTTGCACCGTTCCTTGGGGCTTGTGGGCCAGTGACTTTTGCCTGCAGGGAATAGCAGAGGGCTCAGAGTGCTGGGACAGTGACCAGACTCCTCTCACCTGCCCTCCTGGGGTCTGCCCTCTGTGCTGGCCCAGGACCCCACCACAGATTGCTGGGTTAATGTTGGAACCCGGTGATCCTGGTTCACACCCCTGGAAAGAGTACCCAGGTTAGAGTGTTCCTTCAGTGCAAGGGCTGCAGTGTTTGGTTTGGCCAGAGTCCCTTCTCCTGCTTTTCCCTTCCTTTGTCACAATGGGATGGCTGGTGGGGTGGCACAGCAAAGGGCAGTGGGGGCAGAATTCTGCAGGTCCCCCAAAATGAGGCAAATCAGCTGCTGCTTTTGTTTGGGAACTTTGGGAAAGCTGCTGCTGGTTTCTAGTGGCAATGCTGGTTCAAGAGCAAGTGCTGGTGCTCACAGGGATGTTCCAGCAGCTTCACTCCTCTCAGTCCCTAAATTGAAATCCAAGTGCTCGTCCATGGGACTGTGCCCTGTGTGTCCTTGGGAATCGCCCTGTCCCACAGGAAAACCCCTTCTTCCAAGGAAACCTGAGGTTTCCTCTGAGGTGGTTACCCTTTATCCATATCTTGCCTTTCAGGGGCGCAGATAAAGGGTGACCACCCCTCTGGCCTCATAGAGCTGATATCCCAGTCCATACAGGCTTTTCCTTGGAAATGGGTCACCCTCCCCATGCTGAAATTCTTCCTGGCATCAACAGTGCAAGTGGTTGTGGGACAACAAAAGAGGTTTGTGCCTCCAGGGGAGAAATAAGAATGCAAATATCTTCGGCATGAAAAACCCAAAGCGATTTGCTCCTTGGTATTTCTTGTCAGTCCTTTGCATCTGCCTCTGCCTCACCTTCTCATTCCTTTCCTTTGGGCCTTCCAAGAGCAATAAGGCTTCAGGGAGCGATGGGGGCTGGAGGGGCCCTGTGGGGGGAATGGGGATGGTGGCTGCAGACTCTCCAACCGAGGGCTTCCCAGCCCTGCTGTAAGATCCTTTTCCCCCCAAGTTGTTTGCCCGCTTTGGAGGGATTTCCCTGCTGCTTGGCTTGGCTGTGTCTTGTCGAGGCTCTTTGCCCCGGCACATCCCTTGTGGGTCCATCCCACCCCTGGCAGCGCTTGCAGCAGGACGTGCTTCCCCATCATCCCCGGGGAACTTTTGCAGCCCGGGTGCGTGGCCGGTGTCGGAGAGCTCTGTAATCCCCAGGGAAGCAGATCAAGCCTCCTGTCGGTGGGCATAAATCAGGCAGGAGCTGGAAAGCAGGGCTGGCTGCGGAGGGCAGGGGAGGGAAGGGGAGCACGGGCCCCTGGGCTGTGCCGCCGGATGGCTCCGGGACTTCCAGTTCATTTATTCTGCCGGGGTTTGCCCGGCCCTGCTCGGCATGTGAAATGTTTTCTCTGAAAGACCCAGCAGCGAGATGGGTGAAAAACATTCTCCTGTCCCAGGAGCTGGCAGAAATCCTGGTAAATCTGCAGAAGTATGTTTTTGTCGGTGCTGCTTATTCTGTGAGGGGAACTAGTATAAACCATTCCAGCAGAAAACCTCTTCCTGGAATAAAGTCCTGACTCTGCTCAGAGCATTGTCAGGACGGTTGTACCGGGAATGGAGCTTAGCTGGTAAACATGTTGGGACTGAGGAGGCCCAACAAGGCAGGCACAGAGCTCCTACACCCTCTGCCCCATGGATAAACCCCTCACGAGGCACCTGCTGCCCTTCCCTGTGCTTGAATCAAACATAAAATCTGTGCAAGTTTAGTTTGCAAAGCAAACATGGAATTTTTTTTGTTTGCTCCCCTTTGAAAGCCTGTCTGTCCCACTGTCCATCCTCTCCAGGCTGTGGTTGGGCATTGTCGGCGGGGTTATGGTCGCTGCCAGGAGCCACACCGTGGGGTCATGTCCTCATCCTGCATCACTCTGCAGCCATGGGGTCAGTGCACAGCCTGAACCATCACTTCTACCTCAGTTTCCCTGACCCTGGCTGGCACAAGGGGCGATGCTGGGAAACCCCTGCAGTGGTCCTGGATAACAGCGGGTGCCCGCTCCAGTTTGAGTTTGTCATCCCCTGCTGTGTCCTTATCTCCCTGCTCCTTGCAGCCAGGATGGAGATGCCTGCTGGGACTTCCAGCAGGAGAACAGGGCCATCAGTGTGGGTTTGGGCAGGAGATCAGAGCTGTAACACCCCGGGTGGGGTGTGAGCCCCGGATGCCAGCGGGGGGACAGCACAGCTGGACGTGCTTCAAAGGGCATCAGGTTTTTCTGGGCTCAGGCCGCTGCTTTGCTCTCCAGGCAGGCGTGAAAATGTGAAAGAATGTGAAAAATGTGAAAATGATCTTGCTGGCCCCAAGATTTGTAAACTTTCTGGTTAATGTGTAATAAATACATGACAGATACTGCCAGCGCCGGGCGAGCGGCACCACCAGCGGTGACATCCCGGGGAGACACCATCTCCCCTCCTGTGCCCCGGGGCCAACCCCGGGGTGTCCTGGTTGGAGAGGGTTTGGGGCTTTTCTAAACTGGTTTGTCTGGTTTTGGACTTATCCCGAGTTTCTGTGAACCGCCTTGCCTGGCTTGCAAAACGCTCTTTGCTTGTTTGTTTAATCCTGCCCTGGGACAAGGTGCGTCCCAGGTGCGCCCTGTCCACTCGGAGCCATGCCCAGCATGGCGCTAATGCCGCTTATCCCGGGGCCTTGGATCCTTGGAGTGATTCCTCCCAGGTGGCTCATCCAGCTGTAAACCACCTGTGCGGTGTTTCCTGCTTGGCATGAGGTGAGGTGCCGCCACAGCCGTGCTCACGCCTGTAGTTGGCCTGGGGGAATCTCTTCTGAGTCATTATTTTTTTTGCAGAAATAGCTAAAAGTTGGTCCTTCGACCTTGAGAGGGTCTGGCTGTAGCAAAGCTGGAGGGGGGCAGAGATGCTGCAGGTCCTGGTGTGGCAGTGAACAGGCACCAGGGCTTATCCCAGGGGTGACATGTCCAGATACCTAATCTTGGTCCTTGGAGCATGAGGGACAAGCTGTGGGCTTGCAGGAGGGTGCAGAACAGGAGCTGGGCTCGTGGGCTTTGTTGTGGCAGGGCTGGGCAGCCTCTCCCGTGGCTCAGCCCCCCAACCCACCACATCCCACCCCCATTAGCTGATGTACCAAGAGCCTCCAGGCTTCATAAATTAACACTGTGAGCTATGAATTATGAATGGAGTCACATCCCTGATCACTTCAGTGCTACACTGACAGCCCTGGAGCTGCTGATCCGAGAGACAGCCCAAAGCTTTTAAAGATGTGAACAGCAAAACCTGGGAATGATTTGCTTTGCAAGCCAAAAACCTCTCGGCCTACGGATGGGGCTCATTGTGTTCCCTCTCCTGCCTCCTCTTGTTGCTTTGTCCTCTTTTGTTTCCCAGTATTGCCTTCTCTACTCACCCTCATGGTTTGTCTTAATGGATGTTGTCCTGCTTGGCTGTGTTGACCATCCCATGGGAGCTGCATCCTTCATGGCATGTTCTTTTCCTAAGGTTGCTGGTGCCAACTGGGGACAGCTACTGCAGTGCTGGCCCCAACTGGGTCCTGGTTGTCCCCAACTCAGGCACAGGGCCCCACAACATTCCCATGGGTTGGTGCAGAGCTCCTGGCACAGGACTCAGTGGGTTTTTGGCAGATCTCTGCAACTTCATCTCCCTTTGGCCATAACTTTGTGCTCAGGGGGTCGTGTTCCACAGCTCCATCTCTGCCATCAGTCTTTGGGGGGTTTATCCTCGAACCTCTTCATCACTGGAGGCCAAATCCTGCCCTAAACAGCTGGATGTGCCTAATCCTGTAAGCCTGGGTATTCCTGGGATTTGTTGCCTCTGAGTTTGTCTGGATTCCTGCTTTCAGGAGTGGCTCCCTCTGGCACTGCCTACTCGGGTGCAGTGGCAGCAGAGGGGCAGCAGGAGTAGAACTAAATTTGTAAAATGAGCTTCAGACACTTATCAGTGGTCACAAATGAAGGCAGTGCCCTTCATGTCCCCCCTCTGTGGTGCTGTGCACCCTGCAGTGCTCAGGGGACAGCCCTCGGCAGGGCGGGAGGGAGCACGGAGAAACCATCCCCGCCCCAGCGAGGGATGTGGGAAAGGGGCCCTCGTTATTCACAGCCCTTTCCAGCTGAGCCATCGTGAGCCAGGCAGCAAAAAAAATACAACTTCAAAGGCAAAGCCTCGGCGTGTGGAGAAGGCGTCCTGCCCCGGGCCGGGCTGCAGGAGCGCTCGGCGCGTCCTGACTGTGGCTTGTGTCTCTTGCACAGGGGATGCTGTAGCCGTGCGAGGAGAAGGATGGACTGACACAGCCCCAGCAGTTGTTTCTCCACCTGAAGGCCAGGCTGAGGGGCTCAGTCTGCAGGGAAGGAGCCGTTTGGTGGACACAAACATCCCTCCCTGGGCTGTGGTGAGGGGAGAGGAGCCGCCGCCGCAGATCGAGCCGCTCCTGGAGGGGAAAATACCGCTCTGGTTTGGTGTCTAATTAGATATTTACCAGGAAGGAAGGAAAGATATAAATAGGGTGACAGTGACTTCAAAGGGTGTTTTTGACTTCCAAGAATAACACCTTTGCTGGCGCCGATTTCGGGAATATCAGCTGTGCTTGGGTGTGAAAGACGGAGGAGGTGTCGCAGCTCGGTCGGCAGCCAAGGGAGCAAACCCAGACCCCCAGCCCCACGGGACCAGCTGAGGAGGGGACATTGGCATCACTGCAGGGGCCTGTGGAGAGCTCAGCTGGATCCACAGGGACACAGGGGAGGGAGTCTGGGGGGGATGAAGCCACCGGTGCCGCAGTGTGGGTGGGAGGGGACGTGTGGCACCATGGGGACCCCGTCCCCACGGGCAGTGCTGGTGCTCGTTGTGGTGCTGGTGGGACTCTGGGCTCCCTGTGGGGGGCACGGGCAGCCCAACTTCATCGTCATCCTGGCAGATGATGTGGGCTGGGGGGACCTCGGGGCTAACTGGGCAGAGACCAAGGAGACCCCGCACTTGGATCAGTTGGCTGCCGAAGGGACAAGGTAATGTCTGTCCCCCTTTCCCTGCCCTCTCCAAGCATCCCTGGTTACTCTGTCCTGCAGCAATGGGGAATTTACTCCCATGGGACTGGCAGGGATTTAATGGATGTGGGTTTGGGTGGGTGGGGAGGGCTGCCAGAGCACTTTGGGGTGCAGGTCCATCCATCCCTGGTGAGACCTGCGAGCTTCATCCCCCCATCCCAACCCTCATCCCCTGGGGCAGAAGGTGACGCGTGCAGGGGAGCAGGGAGAGATGGGGCAGCGTTGGAACCTGCAGGGGCTTGTGAGCAAAGGGTCCTTTAACGTTACAGGTTCGTGGATTTTCACTCAGCTGCATCCACTTGCTCCCCATCCCGCGCCTCGCTGCTCACGGGGCGCCTCGGGGTGCGCAACGGGGTCACCCACAACTTCGCCATCACATCGGTCGGCGGCCTCCCCCTGAACGAGACCACCCTGGCTGAGGTCCTGCAGGAGGCTGGGTACAGCACAGGGGCTATAGGTAATGCCCAAAATTATGCCAAGGGGGCAGCCAGGGCGGGGAGGTGACAAGGGGTGGCAAAGACACCCGTGTCCATCCCTTGAAGGGGGGGTGGCTGCAGGTACTCAAGTGGAACGCTGGCAGTGAAAGGAGAGTCCAAAGGATCACGTGTGAGAGATTTCACACATCTCCCTTGGATTACGTAATCCCAAGATTAAAATCTTCCTTTTCAAACATTTGAACTCTAATTGCTTCACCTCACAAGGAATGTGCTGGGTTTTCCTCGGCAAACACGACTGTGCTCGGCAGCTCTGCCATCCTGCATCCCACGCCACGGTCGGTGCTGCTGGCCCTTTGGGCACCTTTCTGTCACCGTGGGGTCCCCCCAGCCAGCACAAGCCCTTTGCACCTGCAGCTCCTGCTGGAGCACACGTGGTGCTGACAGAAAATCCCTTGGTTTCACCGTTCCCCCCCAGTTTTTGGAGTTGTCCCTCTTGGATCAGTGCGTTCGGTGGGAGCAAGCACGTGCCGAAGGTCAGAGGGTGAAGCTGGCTGCTTGGGAGGGGTTAGAAAGCCGTCTGCTCAGAACACAAACACATGAAAGAGCCTTTTAAGGCTGGAAACACTCGCTTTGCACAGGCATGAGATACCTTATGCATTTTTTCTGGGTTTCTGCAAAAATAGACGGCGTTCTGGAAACGCGGCCAGCACAAACAAGGAGCCTTTCTTGTAGCAAGATTAAAGCCCCAGCGCTGCGGGCACCTCGTGGGTGATGGGTGGTGGTGGTGGCTGTGGCTGTGTAACCTCTGAAATGATGTTCTGTGGCTTCCACGCAGGCAAGTGGCACCTGGGACACCACGGCCGCCATCACCCCAACTCCCGCGGTAAGGGCTGTGCCAGCGGGGACGAGCTGAGGGCCCTGCGGTCACCTTGACCCCGCTGACACCCTTGCTTGCCTCTCAGGCTTCGACTACTACTTTGGGATCCCCTACAGCCACGACATGGGCTGCACGGACAACCCTGGGTACAACGTGCCGCCCTGCCCGCCCTGCCCGCGGCACGGCGCGGCTCGCAGGTACGGGGCGGGAGGGATTCGGGGGCCGGCACGGGGAGGTGGGTGTTGGCATCAGTGTCCCCAGCCCTGAGAGCTGCCCTTCGCTGTGCTCACCTCCCCTTGTACTCCATGTACCCAGTTTCACCCCTGTGCAACCCCACAGCAGGGTGAGGGTTGGGGAAGGTGGGTCAGCCCCACAGACTTTACATCGCCCCCTTTCTTCCCCCCTTGCTTGGCTTTCTGAAGGCCAGGAAAACCGCCAGGCTCCGTGCCTGCTCCCACACCAGTCCCTGCTGCATTTACAAGTGTTTGGCGACTCTTCCCAGCAGGGTGGCGAGGAAGGACTGTTACACTGAGGTCGCTCTTCCTCTCTTGGAGAACATCACCATCGTCCAGCAGCCCGTCGCCCTGGGCAGCCTGGCCGGGCGCTACGCGGAGGAGGCGGCGCGGTTCATCCGGCGGGCGAGGTGAGGGGACACCTGCTGTCCCCTGTGCCCTTTGCTGGGAGAGCACCTGGGTCGCTGCAGGAGTCCTCTGCAGTGCTGGGGGAGATGGGTGTTGCCCCGTGGTTCCTGGGGGGCAGATCTGGGGTCTCCGTGGCTTGGCTTCCCGCTGGAGGTGGGGCGCAGGACACGAGTGTGCTCATCCCTCAGGAGCAAAGTGGCTCCTCCAAATGGTGTCCCCGAGCCCTGGGGATGGGTTGGGTAATTTTTAATCCCCGTTATTGGCGGATTACGAGCTGTGACTTTGCAAAATGCCTCCCTGCAGTGTGAGGAGAGGAAGTGCTGCCGGGCAGCCGAGTCCCAGCCCATCCCATGTCTGCATCCAGGGATAGCACAGACCCGGGGAAGGGCCACAGTAGTGGGTCCTGGGGGTTAGGTTTGTGTGATGGGGATGAACAAAAGGCTGGGATGGGCAGGGAGCAGCCTGTGTGAAATGGCTCCTTATAGACCTGGGTGCTGTTTTGTTGCACAATACCTATAGTTATCCCTTTGGGTACCGAGCATTGTCCGTGACATGGCTTGGACATGTGGTCAGGATGCTGAGGGTACCCAGGATCTGGGCTGTAGGGCAGCAGCAATCCCCCCTCCTGTCCAAGCCCCCTGGGCTGCCAGGATGCTGTTTGACTGTGAAACCAAGTGTGTGAGCCTTGGGTTAATAGGAAAAACCTTTAAACTCCCAGAAGTGTTTTGGGGTTATCTGCGTTCACAGAGAACAGGATTAAGCAGGTGCCTGCCTTTTCTCTCCTTCCTTTTGATGGCTTATTCCAGTTTTCCCCTGCCTGACTCATTCATTACAGGGCAACAAAAGAACACCGGATTTGCCATCTCGGTGTTTCTTTAACCAGTCGTGGCAAGGTTGAGTAATTTGTGACAGTGAGACGTGGCACTGCTCGAGCACAGTGAGCGTGGGAGCAAAAGTCAGGGACTCCTGTCTTCAGTTATCGATTAAACGTTTGCTCTGTTTGGAACAATTCTGAGGTGTCCTTGTGATAAGCCAGCAGGATGTTCAGCTGAACACCACAGCCATGAGTTCACCTGGATGCTGGAGTGGTGTGATGCAAGCCAGGGGAAGCAGCTTTCCCTGCTCCAGGGTCTCTGGCATCCCTCGGGAAAGGGTCTCACGCGTTTTTTGCAGCGGCGATTTGCAAGAGGCTGGGCACGGCCCTTTGCAGGGCTCCAGTGCCATGGGGGAGGATGGGGCAGCTCCAGGTGGGAAGGGTTTTACTCATTTTCCATCCCAGGTGACGGGTAAAGGAAGGAAGTGCCGAAACACACGTCAGAGGGGCCCTGAAAACTTTCTGGAGGCAGCGATGGGGCGGCCGGAGCCGGGCGCGTGCGCGGGCTGGGACACGTCCCCGGGATCCGGCCCCTCCCCGCCGCTGGACATCCCACCCTTCCCCTCAGAGGTCCCTGAGGAAGAGCAGGACTCGTTGGAGGAGATAAATATAGCTGTAAACAAGCAAACAGGACATGTCCTCTGATGATTTAGGAGTGAGCAGGCGGCGGGGCAGCGCACGGCGGGCGAACGTGCCACGCTCCCTGTCCGGGGCCGCTCGGCAGTGCCAAGGCCGTGCCTGGGGTTGGTGTGGGTGTCCTGCTGTGGCTCACCCTCTGCCCACATCACTGTCAGATCCAGGCACTTGCTGGAGAGGGGAACAAAAGGCCAAAATGGGCCCCTGAAAGAGGGGAGGGGAGCAGGTGGGTGCCTGGGATGCACCAGCACAGGGTGTTTGGACACTGGAGATAGAGGAAGGGGCGAGTCTGTGCCAAAGAGGAGGACAGTTGACATTAGAGGGGGCCACTGGGAGAGATTTAAGCAGGAGCAGAGGCCAAGCATCCCCCCCTTCAAGGGTTTGCAGTCAGCTGATGCACATGGGGTGTTTTTCCCCCAGGAGCTGTGGAAGGGCCACAGGTCTGTGTCCCCAGGCTTGGCAGTGCCACCACCCCAGTGACCTCCTGTCACTGCCTTGCCTTGAAGGCTGAGCACTCTCCCTCTCTCTCCTGTGCAGCAAGAGTGGACGCCCCTTCTTCCTCTACCTGGCTCTGGCCCACATGCACGTCCCGCTGTGGGACCCCCAGCCAGCCCCCGCCTCGGGCAGTGGCATCTACGGAGCCTCCCTGAGCGAGATGGATGCCCTGGTGGGACGGATAAAGGAGGTGGCCGACAGCCACGGGAAGGGCAACACGCTGCTGTGGTTCACAGGTACGGCAGGAGAGGGCGGCTGCAGGGCTGGGGGTGACACTGGTGACTGCCCCAGCCCCAGGGGGCAGGACCTGTGTTTGTCCCCTGCCCTCGATGCTGGCGCTGCTCCGCCGATGGGGAGCGGTCACCTTGCAGGGTTGGGGGGTCCCAGGGCCACTCCGCTGGGTGTCACTCACCCTGCCACCCCCCCTTTCGGGGCTGAACCTGCGGGGCCGTGCCCAATTAAGCCACAAATCCTCGCTCATTAGGAAGCCCAAATCCGCTCTGGCTGAGCAACCTCCCTAATGAGGATGTCTTGCTCCTGACGACAGGAACCGCTCATTAGCGCCCAAAGCTGGTGGCAGCCGCTCCCCTTTTCTCCCCCCCCCCCCCCCCCCCCCCCCCCCCCCCCCCCCCCCCCCCCCCAACTCACCCAGGGCTCATCCCTTGGAAACAAACTGTTAGAATTCAAAATCCATCATCCTGCTGCTCTTGCCCATGTGGGGAGGCATCACAGGGATGGGAAGGAGGCATGGAAGGGTCACTTGTCCTTGCCCGCCGCCCCACTGCGGAGGTGTCCCCTCCCACCCTCTGGTCCTGGTGTCACTCATGGAGGCGTTTCTTTCTCTTGCAGGTGACAATGGCCCCTGGGCACAGAAGTGTGAGCTGGCAGGACGCCTGGGGCCGTTCGTGGGGGCCTGGCAGAGGCAGCGAGGTAACCTGGCAGAGTTGGGAGGGGGATCTGCCAGTCCCCAGGGGTGCAGGGGGGTTGCTCCGCAAATCCCTTGGACATGGGGATCATTCCACCCCCAGCCTTTCTCTGGCTGCTGCCCTGGGCTTGAACACACCCCAAAACAGTCAAGTTTTCCCCTAAAACTGCTGCTGGGAGGGTGGGGGGCTGGAGTCTCTGTTACCCCAGGACTTGAGGTGGCTGGTGCTGGTTTGGGGACTGGATGTTGCCATCAGCTCCAGCAGGGTCTTGCAACCCCCAGCCCCATCCCATCCATCACCCTCCCCGCCCCCTGGGGACTTTGCTTTTCTTTCTCTCCGCCGTTTTCTTGGGGTGTTTTTATTATTCTTTTTTTTTTTTTTTTTTTTCTTCTTTCCATCTTTCCTCCTTTTCCGGCCAAGCCATCTGCTTGGCGGGTTTATTTCGGCCAGAAAACATTCATGAGTCAGGCGTTTCCCACTTCTGCTTGTGTTACGCAGCCTTAACGTGCCAGGCTCGGTTTCCCCTCCATGCCCGGGGTCAGCGGGGCGGGAGCGCCTCATCCCTCATCCCTCATCCCTCATCCCTCCTCCGCTTCCTGACACCCGGGCCTTGCGACCGTGGCCACTTCCCTGGGCAAGCGCTGCCGGCGGGCTGGCTCGCCCTTCCCATTCCCATCCCCATTCCCAGGGCCCTTCCTCCTTCGGCTGGCTGGCTGGCTGGCTGGCTGGCTGGCCCCGGGAACGAAATTTGTAACCTTAATTTTCTAGTAAACAAACCCTGCTGACGGCCCCGGGTTGCT
>NW_020955479.1:785699-793830 GCF_003031625.1 Empidonax traillii
GCCACTTCCCTGGGCAAGCGCTGCCGGCGGGCTGGCTCGCCCTTCCCATTCCCATCCCCATTCCCAGGGCCCTTCCTCCTTCGGCTGGCTGGCTGGCTGGCTGGCTGGCTGGCCCCGGGAACGAAATTTGTAACCTTAATTTTCTAGTAAACAAACCCTGCTGACGGCCCCGGGTTGCTCTTGAGCAACCCCCGGTCACAAGCCGGAGCAGATGGTACAGGCAGTGCGGGCGTTCGGGAACAGGGCGAGGAAAACACGGCCCCTTTTCCAACCCTGGGAAAACACCCGGATCCTGACTGTGGCCGAGGCTGGGGAGGAGGTCGGGCTGGCAGGGCACTCCGAGCTGGCTGTAAACACCGGCTGGAAGGATGACTTCGGAAATCCCTCGGCTGGTTGTTGCACGGATGTTTTGAAAGCCAGCCCGGCCTTACGGGGCTGCTGCCGGCAGGGCTGGCACCACAGACACCCGCCTCTGGGTGCTGGGGGGGGTGTGGGATGCTCGACCATCCCTTCCCGAGGGAATCATCCCCCAGCACAGGAAAGCCCCTGAGGAGTGGGAGGGCAGGGGAGGACAGGCTGCTGTCGTGTGGCTTGGTGTTTCCTTTTAGGCTCCAACCCAAATTCCAGAGGTGTTGATTTCAGGTGGTAACTGGAGCTGGTCCTCACTGAGAGAAAGCAGCGTATTCATGTGTGCTGCCCCTTTTTCTGCCCAAGGAGCTTCCCACAGCCCTCACCCGCCCCCAAAATTTGTGTCCCACCTTGGGGCCAAGAGCCCAGCGAGGGGGGGATACTGGGACAGAGATACACATTTTGGGGATGGGATGCTGGGCACGTTTTGAGACAGGTTTGGGAGCCTCCAGACTCGGTGTCCCCGTGCTGAGGACCTGCTGTGTGTGGCGGGACCAAGGTTTTCATCCCACCACGGGAATGCACAGTTCAGCTTTCCTGGAAAGCCTGGAAAGTCCCCACAGCAACAGGGCTGCATCATCCCTGGTTGGATGGAGAAAATTCCATGGTTGGGTTTGGGTGTTTCAGCCCCATTTGCTGCCCAAAAGTGTTAATGTGAGGTTATTCATGGGCTGCTCCAATGTCCTGACCAGCCAGAGGGTGGGGTGGCGGGAGGGAATTCCCCCACTCTGCTGTCTTGCCAGAGACCTTTGACCATGCATGGAAAAGCTGTGGAAATGCATCCAGGAGTTATTTAATATATGTGCAGAGATGGGGATTGATATTAATTGCTGTAATTGCTGTGGTTTCCTGGGGTGTCTGAAGGGAAGGGGAGACACCTCACTTTAGCCGTACATGATGTGTGTTAGAAGCACTGTTATGTTTCCAGTAGGCACAGGAGATCCCAATGCTGGCTGTGTCCCGCTGTGGAGGCCCCAGGGAGATGTTCTCTGGGGGGAAACACCGAAAGTTTAGGTGGGGAATGGGAGAGATTGAGGGTGTGCCAGGAGGATGGGGCAGCAGGGTCGGAAACCAGGACTAGCCCTTGTGGCACCGCAGCATCCGTGCCCTGTGTGTCCCTGTGGGTACATCAGCATTGCCTGGGAGCGTGGATCAGCCTGAAGGGTCAGGGAGTGACTCCTGGAGAGGCTGGGCTGGGCTGGGGACCGGCACAGGGGCTCAGAGGAGTGCGGGGTGGCCGTGCCTCTCTTGGCTGTGCCCGGAGGAAATGGCTCAGGGCGAGCGCCGTTGCCATGTGCACGCTGAAAGGCGCAGGACAAAGGCTGCTCCTGGGAAGTTTGCTCGGTGAATCGCGTTGGGATTTTCTGTTTGCCCCATTCCCAGCCCCTTTCCACCCCCTACCCCCCACCCTCCACCTCAGCTGCCTGAGGCCCTTTGGGCTACAGCCAAGGCAGAGGCTTTCCGACACACTTCCACCCGTGTGGATGCTCAGCACCCCCATCCCTGTGCTCAGCACTCCAGAGGGAGGAAGGGACTGGGCAGCTTCCCCGTGCCATGCAGAGCATCTCAAAGCCAAGGGCAGAGCAGGGGTGCTTTGGGTGCTGTCAGGGAAACGATGGATCAGGTTCATTAGCTGACAGGAGGGTTATTAGCAGGATGGTGTTTTTAATGAGGCAGGTTTCCAACAGGCGGGGGTGAGGGGGGGGCTGTCAGTGCTGTACCTCGCTGAGGGCAGCAGTCCCTGGAACAAATTCCTACATTTCCTGCCTGCTCCATTTTCTCACCTGACATCAAAAGTGGATGGAAATGCGACGGCTCCGGCAGCAGCTGCATTTCTCATCACTCGCTGGAGAAACACAAAGCAGTGCCAAACTGAGCCCCTTTTTGTTTCCCTTTCCCTGTTTCTTTGAAAAACTCCTGTAACTCTTCTCCCTCCCCTGACCCAGATCCTCTCCAGCAAAATCCACCCTCCTTTTGGGGCAATTCACGCCATTTCTGCCTCTCTGAGGGGTTCCTTTGCCAGGGAAACTCCGGGGTCAGGAGGTTTCCCATCTCAGCAGGGTGCTGAGCGCTGCCCTGTTCTCTTGCAGGCGGGAGCTCAGCAAAGCAAACGACCTGGGAAGGGGGGCACCGTGTGCCAGCCGTGGTGTACTGGCCTGGCCACGTCCCTGCCGGGCGGACGAGCCGTGCTCTGCTCAGGTAAGAACCTGTCAGGGAGCGGGGCAGCCCCTCCACCCTCGCTCTGGGAGGACCCACCATCCCCAGGTCACCACCTGGGTTTTGGCAGCAGCAGCTGCCTGCACTAGTTATTCCGTGCCTCGTGCCAGACTGTACTTTTGTCCTCTCCCAAGACTTAATGCTTCAGCAAAGAGGAGCCTGAAAGGGCTTTTTGTGAGGCTGGTGGGTTGGCGTGAGCAGCCAGCGGGCTCCGTGTGCCTCCTGGCCGCGGTGGCCGAGGGCCTCCCGATAATTAAAAGATGACGATGTTCTCTCTCCCCACCGAGGAGCAGGCTCAGGCTTTGTGGTTTGTGAATGGCTTTATGTGGAGGAGGGTGCGGTTGTGGGAAAGGCTGGCTGGGGAGATGGCACTGGCAATCCCTGCAGGATGCGGCGGGAGCGGAGGGGAAGGGCTGCTCCCCTGCTCCCCAGGGAGGGTGGCAGGGGGGGGGTCCTTACTGAAGCAATACTGCACCTCTGCAGGCAGCAACTGCACCCCTCCATGTGGGACTTGCACCTCTCCTTTCATCCCTGGAGCACAGGATGGTTGGGGCCTGGGTGGTGGGGCCAGGAGCTTGCTGGGCATTGGGAAAGGAGGTCAGGGAGGTGAGGCCAGGGGGTTGCTGGGCATTGGGAAAGAATGCCACAGCTGCTGGAAGCAGGTCCTGGCTGGTGGGCCCTGGGGAGGTGTTGGGTGTTTCTAAGGTCTGTGAGATAAGCTGGAGCCACTCACTCCTTACATGGCCCGAGGGCAGCTCTGGGAGCTGGATTTTTGCAGGCAGGGGAAAGTTTGAGCCGTGAGCTGAGTCACTGGTGTCTGGCAGAGGGGATGGGGCACACGTAGCACCCCATGGATTCACCTCCAAACCCTTCCCCTCCGCAGGACATGGGGCAGAGCTTCCAACTCCTGCCTGCTCAGGCAGCCAGGGCAACATCTGCAGGGTCAGGGCCTGTCCCCATCCCCCTGTCCTACCAGCCTCCCTTCCAGCCCTGCCTCCAAGCCCTGGAATTCTCAAGCCCAGGTTATCTCCTCGTAGACCTTATCTCCTGCATTTCCCATGTCCAGTCTGGCAGGTTGGACAGCTGGAAATCCAGCAGAGGCAGGGGCTGTGCTGCACTGCTTGGAAAGCGGCTCTGTAGCTCCCCAGGAGTCACAGCACACCCAGTGTCCCCCCCAGCACAGCCTGGCATGGCCAAGGGGCCATGCCCAGCTGTGTGGGATGGGACATTCCCTCTTTAGGAGGCAGCACAGAGCCAGGCTGGGGGACACGAGCCATGGGCCAAGCTCAGGAAGGTTTCACCACTGTGGTCCCAGCCATAGCCTGAGCTCATGGACAGGGAAAGTGGAGGAACATGGAGGGATGTGGAGGGATGTGGAGGGCAGGAGTTTCTTGGTGCTCGCAGTGTGTCAGGACAGATGGCTTCTCTCTGCCCTCAGAGTCACCCTTGGGGACATCCCCAAAGATCAGCGTGTGAAGTAGGGAAGCTGAAATTCCCTCGGTTGGTGGGGACATCCAAAAAGCTGGGCAGGGAATGAACCCTGTGCGCAGGCGTGGCTGGGAGCCCTCTGCACACCCAGGGGGACCTCTGCCTGGTGGGATCCCTCGGGAAGAGCTGGGGCTGGACAAGGACAGGCGCTATCCATCCACATCAACCTCTGCCCCTGGGGTTATGGAAACACTGACAGCTCTTGCCACCTGGGCAAAGAGCCTGCCGGGACTGGGCAGGACCTCTTGGCTCCACGTCCTCCCCGGAGCAGGGAGCGGGGAGGTGAGCGAGGGTGAGCGTGCCCGGGGGCCGGGGAAGCTGGAGCCAGCAGGGAAACGCTGATGCACCACCGCAGACCTGCACCTGCACGCCGGTTTCTGCAGAAAAACTGCTTTGTCGGCTTTTCTTAATTACGTTTAATTGTCGGAGCCACCCGCTGCGCCTCTGCCCTTCCCTGCCCCAGCCCAAAGTAGGGCACGGAAGAAGAAGTAGGTCAGGAGGGTGGTGGAGGAGCAGATTGCACCATCCCGGCTGTGCCAGCGGCGCGGGGCTGGGCGAGCTGGCAGAGCGCGGGCAGAGCTGGTTCAGCTGCCTGCAGCTGCCTGCACCCCCCTCATCTCCGGGCAGGGCAGCCCTTCCTGCAGCTCTGTGCCCAGCATGCCGGGGTGCTCATCACTGTGGCAGGGCGGTGCTCCCGGCACGTCCTGCCCGGCATGTTGGGGTGTCCGTCTGCCCCGTGGGCCACAGGCAGGGAGCTGCTGATCCCTGGGCCCTTTTTCCTTGGTGTTCAGGCAGCAGCAGCGACAGGGTGCTGGGGTGACTTTATTTGTTAAACCTCTCTTGGCCGGGACAGGGGTTTGGCAGTGTGGCTTTCACTTTCCCTCAAGAACGGCTTTCCCAGCTTGGCCTCTGGGATGTGCCCGCTGGTGAGGCCTTGGCTTTGATGCCAGCTTTGACCAAAATCCTACTTCTTCACGCCTTTTTCTTTGTGTTACATCTGCCCATGACTGGAGGGATCTTCGGCTATCCCTGTCCTCAGTCATGTTGTCCTCCCACCCCGTGAGGTGATGACTTCCAGAGGTCCCATCTGCTGCGTTGGGGCTGCTTGGTCCGACCCTGGAAGGATCCGCATGCTGGGGGCCAGATCCTGCGGGTGCTGAGCACCCAGGGGACCAGGGGCACGCTGCCCAGGTGAGCTGCCCTTCTGGGGGGGACCTGGTGTGACCCCAGCGAGGTGCTGCAGGGGTGCTGTGGGGAGCCAGGATTTCTCTGGGCGCCTCCCGGCTCTCCTGGCCGCGGGGCCGGCTCTGTGAGCGCGCCGGCCGGGGCTGCCTCGCAGCAGTGTTTGTTCTTATTTGTTCTCTCCGTCTCTTAGCAGCTGAATTAAAACTTGTTGAGTGGGAGAACCGGGGGCTGTTGAGCCCGGGGCTCTTTTCTCTCCACTCAGCTGCCATCGTGCTCCGGGCAGGAGTTTTGTAGCCAGAAGGATGTGCCCAGGTTATGAAGGGCTGGCAGCAGGGCCAGGTGACCCCTATCCCACCCCAGCCATGATGGTGCCCGACCTCCACACGGCGGGGATGTGCTGGAAGGTGGGGAATTGCCACGGCCAAGCTCTGCTTTGAGCCACAGGCAGCAGGTGGGGAGGCAGTGACTGTCCCTCTGCGCATCCCGAAGGAGCCAGGGGGACTGTGGGTCACCTGCTCCTTCCCCACCGCGTGTCCCTCCACACCGGGGGAGCCCCGAGGGGTCCGCTGTGTCTGAGGCCCCTGCAGACGCGGGTGGGAGCGCTGTCGGGGGTCGGGTGGGATTTGCGGAGCGGCACCGCGCTCCCGCTCCATCCCGGCGCTCCTGCCCGTGCAAAAGCCAAGCCCGCATTTTTCCCGGGGCCGCAGTGAAAACTCGCTGCGCTTGCACTTTCTCCCGAGGGGTGACCCGCTGCCTTCCCCCCGGCGTGTCCGGGGGGCTCCGGAGGGGCTGCCCCGCCGTGCCCCGGCCCCGCGGGGGGAGGCGCATCCTGGCTGAACCCGCAGCGCTTGGCGAGCAGCCGCCTGGGGGTGGGAGATACGCGGAGCCGGGGCTTGCCAGGGCCGGAGCCGGGCTGGAAGCCGGGTTTAACCTCTTCGGTTGCTGGGTGGGTGCTGGGAAGCAGCTGCTGCCCCCCCTGCAAAAGCACTTTTGAGGGGTGGCAGGGCGCAGGTTGGGCTGGGGGGGGACTCTTCAAGGATTCTTGCTCCTTGCACTGATGGCAGCCACCTATTTCCCCAGCACCCTGGACATCTTCCCCACGCTGGTGGCCCTGGCTGGGGCAGCCCTGCCCCCGAACAGGCGCTTTGACGGCTTGGATGTGTCCCCTGTTCTCCTTGGGCAGTCGGATGAGGGGCACAAGGTAAGGCAGAGCCACTCCCCCAGTGACCCCCCACTCCTGAGAGCAGGTCCCTGAGCTAAAACAGGTAAGTGTGGGTGGAAAAAGGCTCAGAGATGGTGATGTGTGGACCCACGGGAGCATCACCCCCAGACCTGGAGGAGGAGGAGGGCAGCTGGAGATGGCCGAGTGCTGTACCAGGCTGGGCTTGGGATATCAGGGTAAAAGGGCTCTGGGTTAATGAAGATTGCTTTGTGTCTCACTCACAAATCTGGGATTATGGGTAGAAATGCCTGTGCATGCAGCTTGGCACCTTCCTGTGTGCCACAATCCCAGGGACTCCATCCTGGGAATGCTCAGGCCTGTGGCAGCCCGTGGTGCTCTGTGTGGTGTGTCTCCTTCCCAGTCACAAAAGGTACATCAGTGTGGGGAAGAGAAGATCCCAGGGGCTCAAACCTAGTTGTATCCCTTTATTTATCATGCCAGATGAAGATGGAACAAAGCCCTCCTCCCAGCTCCGTGGCTGGGGAAGGTGTTACCATGTCCAGCGGGGCAGCCCACCCCGTATCCCACAGCTGTGTCCATACAACCAGCTGCTGCCAGCTCCTTTAAGCCCAAAAACCCACAGTTTGCAGGACAAGCAGGATGGCCACACGTTTGTCTCAGAGTTCCACGAGATTTTTGCAGAACCAAAAGATAAAGATGGGGAAAAAAAGAAAAAAAAAGTGGCTTTAATAGCAGTCCCATGGATGAATCCTGATTTTGCTTTTTAAGTCCACCCTCCTGCGAGCACCATGAGCCAGCTCCCAGCGGGGTCCTGGATTTGCTTTCTGTGTCCATCAGGGGTTTGGTATTTGCTTTGTATTTATGGAACCCTCTGCTGAAGGGTGAAGAGGATGAAGCAGGGAAGCGGATGGGATGTGGCCAGCGTGCTCCGCTGTGTTCCTCGGGATTAACCCTCCTCTGCACGTGCAGTGCTGGGAGGAGGGGACTGGTGGTTTGCTGGGAGTGGTGGTTTACTGGGAATGGTGGTTTGCTGGAGGTGACGGTTTACTGGGAGCAATAGTTTGCTGGGAGCAACGGCGTGCTGAGAGTGATGGTTTATTGGGAGTGATGGTTTGCTGGGAGCAGTGGTGTGTGGAGAGTGATGGTTTAGTGGGAGGGATGGTTTGCAGGCAGCAATGGTGTGCTGGGAGCAGTGGTTTGCTGGGTGTCAGGGCTGAATGGGAGAGGGATGCACAACTGCACCGAGTTCAGGCAATGGGTTGCCTGGGGAGAAAAGGCTTTTCACTCCCCTCCCTTTCCAGTTTTTTATTTATTGAAATAACAAAGTCACAGCTTAATGGAAGAGTTCCAGACCTGGGAATGTTTCTTGAAAGGGCTCAGTCGAAACAAGCTCCTTAATTATGCAGTAAATTATAACAGATTTCCTTAGTGAGGGGTTTTAAGAGGTTTAGGAACGTGGTTGTTGGTAGGAAGGGAGGTTTGAGTGCCCTTACATGAGGCTGGCAGTATCCCAGCTGTGCTGCTGAAGGTGTAGGCAAAGCTTTAAAGCTGGAGGCAGATTAATTGGTTCAGTTCCCATTTTTGGCTTCACGGGGCCTTGAATATTTGCTGATTCCTGCTTTGGAGCTGTTTTATCCTGACCGAGGAACA
>NW_020955479.1:794726-817591 GCF_003031625.1 Empidonax traillii
AGGGAGGTTTGAGTGCCCTTACATGAGGCTGGCAGTATCCCAGCTGTGCTGCTGAAGGTGTAGGCAAAGCTTTAAAGCTGGAGGCAGATTAATTGGTTCAGTTCCCATTTTTGGCTTCACGGGGCCTTGAATATTTGCTGATTCCTGCTTTGGAGCTGTTTTATCCTGACCGAGGAACATCAGCAGAAGGGGACTCTGCAGCAGAGGTTCCTCCTTGCAGCAGCTCACACTGCACTCACCTCTTCCACTTTACACTCTTCTATTTTTTTCCCCTAAAACATAAATATTAAACCAAATTCCAAAAGGTGATAAAGGAAAACTGAGAGCATTTGGAAATCACCCCCCCCACCTTGAATCCTGGCATCTCTTGGATGAGGTACCGACTGGGCCCTGAGGACAGTGACCACATCCAGACCAGGCAGCACAGGATGGACATCTCTGGGTGCCCAGAGGGGCTGGAATGCTCCGTGCTGGGCAGTGTGGGATGGACATCTGGGTGCTCTGTGCCGGGCACCTGCTCAGGCACTGCCACGCTCATCAGCTGTGAGTGCTGTTACTAAACTTGGCACCGCAGCTGCCTACAACTCCAGCAGATGTTTCTAATTTTTTTTAGCACAGTGGAAATTTCTTGAATCACTTTTAAACTCGAATCCCAGGGAGGAAACCTCGAGTGACTCATCCCTCAGTGAAGCCGCTGGCTCCGCGGCAGATCTGATCTGAGCGGAGGAGCTGCTGGACGGTCCAGCTCACTTGTCTCCTCTCTCCCGTGTGCCAGAGCAGCTCTCCTGTGTGGATCATGTGTCCTAAAATACTGAGGGGGAGAGATTCGACCCACCCTTCCCTCCTTCCCTTCCTTCTCAGCCCGTTCCCTGTGCTGTTGTCAGGGAAGGGAGCCCTCGCACAGCGGGGTGAGTCAGCGGCGCAGACGGACACGGGATGATGTTCCAGCACCTCACCTTCCCGTGTGGCCTCTGCATGAGCTCACCCCCAGCTCGGGGCTGGCTCCTGGCTCCAGGCAGGGATTTGGCTCCCTTGGAGCACCCAGGGGGTGGGTGACAGAGCGCCTGGGAGCATCTGAGCTCCCAAATATTGCACAGACATTCAGTGGTAGGACGAGAGGGAATGGTTTTACATGAAAAGAGGGGAGATTTGGGTTAAATGTAAGGAAGAAATTTTTCCCTGTGAGGGTGGGGGGGCCCTGGCACAGGTTGCCCAGAGAAGCTGTGGCTGCCCCATCCCTGGAAATGTCCAAGGCCAGGTTGGACGGGGCTTGGAGCAACTTGGGATGGTGGAAGGTGTCCCTGCCTATGGTAGGAGGTTGGAACTAGATGGTCTTTAAGGTCCCTTCCAACCCAAACTATAATTCTAGGATATTCTGTCCTGCTCTGCTGAAGGCCTCTGCACTTTTGTGATCACTTTCTTGACATAGGATTGGTCTGGGGAGGTAAATTCAGAGGATCCTGAAGAACCAGGAAGGCAAAGGGAGATGTTGGTGTTTCCTTGGGTCCTTCTGCCACCATCCCACCCTTCAGCAATCAAAACTCTGTTGGTTGCTCAGTCCAGGGGGTGAGTGGTGGCTGTAAATAGGTGCACAGATGGGGCAGGTTTTCCCTGTCATGGACTGACAGGCACTTTCCTGTCCTTCCTTCAGGTTCTGCTCCACCCCAACAGTGGGGCAGCCGGGAAGGTCGGCGAGATCGAGGCGCTGAGGCTGGCTCAGTACAAGGCCTTTTACACCACAGGTACTGTGTCCCTGCTAGAGACTGTAAAGTCTGGGAGAACGCTTCTGGAATTCTTGGATCCCTGCAGATACAGGTGGGAACCAACTCAGGTTAATTCACGCAAGAGCCAGCCCAGCTCTGCAGCCTGGCATTGTTGGCCCCAGAAACGTTCCTGGGCTAAGAGCTGGGACAGGGTGGGCCTGGGCTGTGAGGAATACAGAGGTGATCACTGGGCAGCCCATAATTCCAGTGTTTTTTCCCTCATTTCCCCCCTAGGAGGGGCGATGGCTTGCGATGGGAGCACTGGGCCGGCTGAGCATCACCAACCACCCCTCATTTTCAACCTGGATCATGACGTCCAGGAGCAGGAGCCTTTGGACATGGCATCCAGAGAGTACCAGGCGGTGCTGCCCATGATCAGCAGGGCTTATGCCCAGGCCCTGGAGGACATTGCAGCGGACAACGTATCGGTCGCAGATTATTCCAAGGATCCAGCCGTGATTCCCTGCTGCAACGCGCAGCACGTGGCCTGCCGGTGCCGCGGGGCTCCCGCAGCCGCGCTGGGTTTTCACACGGAGGGAAGAACAACACGGCTTTGCCTCTAAGCAAATAACTGCTCAGGCTGCTCCTTTCCCAGTCTGGTGTCTGTGAATGGGATGTGCTGGCTCCCCAGGCTGGCCGTGGATGCAGGCTGGGTCACCTTTGCTCCGTGCAGGATGCAGGGAGGTGAGTTGGTTGTGGCTCTGGGGCAGCACACAGAGGGTCCCCTTTGCTGCAGAGCAGGGCACTGCAGCACCTGCTGGCCCTGGGCACGTGGAAGGCTTTCTGTAGGGCTCTTCAGCTGGGAGAGAGCCAGCTCTTGGATTAAATCTGCCTTTTGTGGGAGTTGGCTTTTTGGGAGAGAATTCCTCTGGGAAGTTTGCTTGGTTCTCCCTCTAAAATGGGAGTTACAGGAGTGGCTGGTGGGAGCACAGGGCAGGGCAGGACGGGGGCTCAGAGCAAACATCCCTTCTGGTGCTGAGAACCTGGAAGTCTGTGGCTGCAGAGGGAAAATTCCCAGCTGGCACGAGGTGAGTGCTCTGGGGAACGGAGCACCTGCCCCAGCAGCTGCCTGGGGAGGTTTGTTGGTGGAGCCATGGTAAGATCCAACTGTCTGTGGAAGGAAAGGGGTCCTGGGCTGTCCCTCAGAGCTGCTCTCCCTGTGGGCAGGATGCTCAGCTTGTCCTGGCCAGCAGAGCTCAGGGACTCTGCTGTGGCACGCCCGAGCTCCAGTGTTTGGGAAAGGCTTTTTCTGGGAAGGTGTGGGGGATGAGGTGGTGCCAGGGGCATGGGTGGGGTGAAACAGCTCTTATGGGGCCATTTCTGGGCAGGTGCAAAGGCCTGGGGAGATGCAAAGGCAGAAATGAAGGTGCAAATGAAACTTAAGAAACCACTGGGATTTCTCAGCAGCCGAGTGAGGGTTTTCTGAAACAATTTTGGATTCTGATTTACACACTCAGATCTTTTTTTGGCCGAGCCTAAGTGAACTTGTGTGGACTTGGCCAGGTGGGTCAGGTCCTGTGGGAGCAGCTCCCCTGCTAGCTCCCAAACCCACTCTCCCACTCCCAAAACTTAATCCAGACTGACATCTTTAGGGCCCCACAAAGAACAGCAGAAGCTGCCAGGGACAGACTGTGACTTTATTCTGTCTTTAAACATAGCAAATGGCATCTTCTCTAATATCACTGCAAAAATACTTTGCCTGGGTTAAAATAGTATGTATATACTGTACAAAGACATAAGTTTAATATCTCTTCCTATAAGTACATTTATACACATAAAACAGCATAAATTAGAAAAGGGACAAAAATGGGTATATAAAATTCTGGTTACATACAAATCTGATTAAATTAGCATTTACACTGTGGTTCTAACATAGGGTTTGTTAAACAGAGCGATGTGCATACAGTACATTGACACCCCACCCAATTTGTACAGCACAAATTAAACCAGGGGCTGTGACAGGGCCAGGTACTCACTCACACAGACCGTAGGAGGAAGTGTGGCCCACCTCAGATTTTTTTTTTTTTTTTTTTGTTCTCATCTTGGGGACTCTCAGATGTGTTCTTTGAAATTCCTGGCTTTTTCCGAGCGCTCCCAGCAGCCTGTCCCCCGTGGATGTTTGCTCCTCATCACGACCTCTTCGCCTTGCCCGGCTGACCTCCACGGCTCAGGATTATCTACCAAAATCAAAACAGAGCTGCCTTACTTTTCCCAGCAACAGGGAGCGTTTCCAGTTGGTTTTACGCACATGGGAGGAGGAGGGGGAGGGATGTCCCGCAGTGTTTTACTTTCCATTCAAAGGCAGATTTGTGAGAGGTTTATTTATTTACTCTCTTCCCTTCCCCCTCCTTCCCCCCCTCCCCTCCCCAAATTTACAGTCCTGGGAACGGGAACCATCTGGTTTGGTGATAAGTGTGTCTTGCCTCTGGCTGGCATTGGACTGAGCACAGCCACGTTGGTGGGAGTGAAGCCCATTTGCCTTGCTGAGTCCTCCCAAAAAGCTCAGCTCTGGCATGGCAGGAGGGGACAGGCGTGTGCTGGGCATCTCTGTCTCTCTGGATGGATCCCAGAGTAGGACACCCATGTGTTAGACAGGATTAGGACAGGGAAAGACCAGCCCAAGGACCAGCAAAGCCTTTGAGTGAAAGAGTGAAGCAGGAGCAGAGAAGAACATGCAGCAGCAAGGACCCTGGTCCAGTTCCCATCAGCTACTCGTGCCATGGAGACCCTGGGGTAAGATGCCCTTGGCTCCTGGGTGAGGCTTGGGCAGTGCTGTGGGGCTGCTGCAGCACCTCAGCCAGGTGCTTGTGGGCACCAACCATGAGCCCAGGCACAGATCCCTCCCTTTCCCAGCTCCAGCCTTGCCAGACGTGACCTGTGAGGGATGTGAACCTGGAGCCCCAGCTGGGCTGTCCCAGCTCCTCCTCCCAGGAGTTTCAGGCCCATCAGTAACTTGGTTTTGAGGCATTGACACAGGGATTGCATGATTCCCAGGGGACCTCAGAGAATGTACTGATAAGCTGGGCTTAATCCTGCAAGCCCCAGCTGCCCAAAATGCCAGTCTGAGCTACCAGGGCAGGAGCAAGAGGCCATTCAGGCTCTGCCAAACTCGCTCATCCCCCATGAAACATAATTACAAGCAGAGCTTCACTGGAAAATCTGTGGCCTTTCCTCTGCTAACAGCCAGCTGTTGGAAAAAAAAAATCACTTAAAGTAATTAGTGTCCATATCCCTGCAACAGGATGAGTGAAACCCCATCCAGCAAACAGCCAGGAGGAATCTGGGCAACCACGGAGCCAAAGGTGTATCTGCAACCTGGTTTCTTTTATTAAGCTCTCTGGTTTGGAGCAGCAGAGGGGTGGGTGGACCCCAGGCTGGGGCACTGATTTCTCCCCTTTGCAGACTCCCCTCTGAATTTCTCCTTCCTACAGGCAGCAGTGTCCTTTGGCAGCACAGCAAGCTGCCCAAACCATTTTTGGAGTGGCCAAAAATCGATATGAAAGAGATGGGTTTTAAGAGTGAGAGAGTATCTGTGAGGGGAAGCTGCCTTTGAAGAGGTGACCACTCTATGTAATGTCACCTGACTTAATGAAATGGCTCTTCTGATAAAGCCTTCTCATCACCTCTGGCCCCTGCAGCCAAAGGCAGGCTGGATCATGTTTGCCTGGAAAAACACCGAGCAATCTGCTGGAACAAATCACCTTTCCTACTGAATCCCAGGATATTTAAGAAGATTCCCTGGCTGCACTCCTCAGGTGCACACAGGCCATGCTGCTTGCAGAATCCTGTAGGATTTCACCTGCCAAACCTCACAGCATTATCCCAGAACTGTTCTGACCATGCCTTGGTGGGAACAGCCACTACAGCGGGTCCCAAAAGTGGAACTGGCCAAGTGATGCCCTGCCTGGCCCAACACACACACACACCAACAGCTCCCACCACCACTAGAAACCTCCCTCATTGATGCGCCCTCAGAAGAGGGGCAGCTGACCAGGAAAACAGCTGTAATTGCCACAACCATTTGCAGCCAGAGCTGGGTTTGACTCTTCCCACCCCATGAAACCTCCTGACCCTGCAGGGCGAGGGCTCCGCATCCTCCTCCCCGCACATCCTGCACGGCACCTGCTCCTCACCCACGGCTTCAGCCCACTGTCCACCTCCATAACACCTCAGTCCTTCCTGCCTCACATCAACAGTGACCTGGGAGTGCTTAATCCACCCCATCAATGCAGGGGATGCCATTGAACTGGTTTAACCTCTTGCCGCGGGATCCTTCCACAGTCGTGGCACAATCGGCAGCAACAATCCACGTTCCCTCTTGTGAGGCCACTTTTTACGAGTCCTCCTTGGGCTTCTTATCTCCTCTGTGATCTGTCCCTCCTTCCACTTAATGAAGAGGCAGTTTCTGACAGACTTCATGTCAGGCTTGAAGCTGTTTTTCCTCACCCTTTAAGGGCTGAGCCTCTGAAGTCTCGCTTGAGGTCAAGGGAAGACAAGATGTTTCAAAATGGAGAGGAACTGTGGGGTTTGAGCACTGCTGTTTCTCCAGAGCCATGTCTGAGTTCAAAGCCATACCGTGGGCTGCGGGTGAATATTCCATTTTGTCACAAGTTTTGAGGGTTTTTTTAAATGTCTTTTTGTTGCACGCTGGAAAACAAACAAAACCCTTCCCATGTTTCCGCAAAGCAGAATGCTGTCAAAACATTTTTGTTGGATAAGGTCAGGTTTTCTGTCCCTCCTTCTCCACACAGGAGCGGTGACCGACGCCTGAAACCCCTCTCGAACGCGTCATCGAGACCGAGTATCTCAGTGCTGAGAAAACAGCCGAGTTCAGTGAAATTCAGAGCACCAAAACATCCTGCCCAGCTCTCCTTGTGCGCTCACCCTGCGAGGGGCAAACCCAAAACCCGACTGCAGGGCCTTTATCTGGAAGGTCCACTCGCTAAGCCGCCGTATCAGGGAGTATTTCCCTCCCACACCTCCTCCTCCTCCCGCGCATTACACACATCACTCGCTCTGCCAGGTCGATGGGAGGAGGATTTTGGGAGATCAAAGTTCATTTAGTGAAGCACCTGCTGTGGTACAGCAGGGGTTTGGGGCTGCTTTTTTGGTACGGCCCAGCCCCAGCAGGGAGGCTCGTTCAGGAGCAGCGTGGTTCCTGCCTGCTGGGCATTTGCTTGTCCCCGAACCACGAGTTCAAGAGCAGGTTCAGCAGAAGGGAAACAAAGGATTTCTCTCTGGCCCTGCTGCTCCTTCTCCAGCTTCTCCGTGGCCACACAGCTTGACCAGAGGGAGACATTTTAAATTTCCTGCTTGGCTAATGGTGTGGGACGAGTAGGAAACCCCTGCTCCCAGTTTGCAGCAGATGAAGTTAGAGGTAATGGAAGAGAAACAGTCTGAAGGTTATGTGACTGGAGCTGGATTTAGGTGGTGTCGGTTCAAAGGGAGTCATGAGCCAGTCACCTTTTATCTAAGCAACACTTTGCATCAGTGAACAGGAACGTGCCTTACAGAGGTCAGCTCAGCACATGGAACAAACCCTGGGATAAAGTTTTTACTTCCTCCTTTTCAGGCAAAACTCCAACAGCAGGATATTTAAAAACCAAGTAAGGGATTCCAAAGCCTGCCAAGGCTGCAACCTGAAATCCATTACAATATTCTGCTGTATTAATGCATTACTGTTATGAAGACACCACTGATTACAACCAGATCACAGCACAGACCCAACATCTGTCCAGTTAGGGGTTAGATACTTAACAGAGTAAATGAGTGTGGAATAGGAAAAAGAAGCCAGAAAGACACTGCCAGGCTTGAGCTGGATTTAAAAATCCAGTATCTCCTTCCAATGGTAACTGAGAAAGTGCCATATAAAAATCATAAAATGGTTTCAAACTCTGTTACTCCTTTCATCTTTGTACTTGGAAAAGGAGTTTTCTTCTCAGTTAGCTTGGAAATGGAGAGTCTGGTGAGGTTCAGGTACATTCCAGCTGCATTCCATAAACTAATACAACTGACTGTAAATGCAACAGGGAGTATTAAGTTTTTATTTCTAAATGATGGTATTGTTCCAGTTAAAACTAGTCCTGGGAATACTAGAAACCTGCTCAAGGCACAAAGGCTATGTCTGGATCTGGACATAGCAAGTTTGTTCAGATCCACCTCTAATTAACAGGTTTGATCATCTTTGCCCCATCCCCAGATGCCACTTAGTGGGGGTGTCATTTTCCTGGCACTGTCCCTAAACTAATTCAGTTATTTTGGGCTTCACAGCGAGCTGGGACAAGGAGGGGGCAATGGGATCTCTTCTGTGAGAGGTTACTACTTCCTTCTGAGCATGAGGGCTGAGCTGCAGTTTTAGGGGTCCCGAATGCTCACAGGAGGGAACTCATTCTCATCGTCCAGACAGACCGGTCCCGTGGCAAACTCGTGCTCTGGGATCACCTCTCCTCGCAGGGCCCCGCCGTCCTCCGAGTAGCCTGCCCAAGGAAAACCACAAAAAACGTTGTGGATGAATGGATGGAAGGAGGCTGGAAACAAACAGCAGACACTGTGCCATCGCCTCTTCAGCACAGAGCTCGGGGGGACTGAGGAAAAGGAAGTTATCTCCACCGGCAGTATGGATTGGGGATGGACTAATGGCAGCTTTCCTTTTCCTGCCATGAATGTGAGCACCAATTTCAGAGTAAGATCTACCTCTGTGTGTGGACCTTAGACTAGGGAATATAGTAAGATAGTCACCCAGTGTTTCCCTGCAGCAGTTTGGTGCTGGCTTTGTGGGTAAGGTGTAACAGGTTCAGAGGAATCTGTAGCGATGCCGCCACAAAAACAGTGAGACCTGACTTCTACACCCACGGGTTCAACTCCTGGAAACCACCTGGCAGCAGCTGCTGGCTCACTGACTGGAGCTCAGGTGTGGCTCCTGCTCTGCCTTGGGCCCATGTGGCACAGCTCTGCACCAGGAGAAGCAGCGCTGGCACAGGCTCCCAGGGAAGCAGAGCAGAAGACACCCAGCCTGTTTTTGCCACAGGGGATGAACCAGGTGAGCTCCGAAGTCCTGCTGCCCCAGTTTGCGCCGCTCAAGAGGTGATTCTGGTTGAACCCTTGGAATCTTGCACACTTTCCACTCTGCCCTGGGTGTCCTTGAGGCTTCTGCCCAAGGCAGGCAGATGTGCTTACCTGGCATGGTCGAAGTTGAAGGCACTGTGCTTGGTCTGGCTACAGTTGCTGCATAAGATTGAGGTACTGGAGGCTGAAGGTCGTTTTCTTTGTTCTCCTCCATCTTTCCTGAGCCAAGCAGACTAATTTTACAGGGGCAAGAGGGGGAAGAAGAGTTAGTTCTGATCCCAACTGTTCCTCCCCAGCTCCAGATAAGACAAGCCCATGCATCCATGTCTCCTTGAAGCACATCACCCATCCACACCACCGCATCCGTGCCCTGCCTGCAGCCCCAGCAGTGCTGCAGACAGGGGAGCATTGTGCTCCACAAGGAAAGCAGGGGGGAAAGCAGGAGATAGGGAAAGCACCACTTCGGCTGGAGGACAATGCTGGCACAGGAACAGAAGGCAACAGATTGACCACAAGAGCTTTAGGTTACAAAGGCAAACAGTGTCTCTAATCACAGGGGGGGGCTCCGAAGGGCTTCCAACAGGAGAGGACTAGATGGGAAAAGCAGCCCTGGCTAGTTTAGGACGGAGTTTGAGCAGAGATACCGTGTGATGTAATGCAGCTCATGACCCAAGGGCCCTTTTCAGTCCTCTGATGCTCCGAGGAGCCCACATGACAAAGCTGGGGGCAGGCGGGCAGCCGGCGCGCGCTGGACAGCGCAGCTTTGACGTGCCTTTGTTTTGTGGCTTTTCAAAAAGCTGCTGGCATTTCCCTGGCTGGCAGCCACCTCCCGGCTCAGAGCACATGTTGCATCTCACCCCACCCCAAAGGCTTCACATCTGGAGCCAAGGAGCCCAGATGTGTGCGTGGGGGGGGTGTTACGTGCTCCATGGAATTTGCATACGAAATGAACAGGCTCTGCTTCCACAGAAATCACTGAATACTGGGGTTGGGAAAGACCTCCAGGAACACTGAGTCCTGATCTCCTCCACCTTGTCAACAAACCCAGAGTGCCAGGTCCTTGAACACCTCCAGGGATGGTGACTCCACCACCTCCCTGGGTAGCGCCTTCCAATGCCTGACCACCCTTTCCGTGAAGAAATTCCCTCTGCTTTGGCACCGGAGAAGTTCCCAGTGTCACCTACCCCCAAAATCAGCCTTCCAGCTCCCACTCGCACCTGAAGAAGATGCTCTGCTCTCCTGCCACCATGATGGTCAGTGCTCTCTGCCAGAGCCATCTCCTAAGGCACAGCCTGCCCACTTCTGCTGTCTAGCCTGAGATATCCCACAGCTGCCAAGGAATCTGAGATGTCTCTGGTTCCTTTTGCAAGAAGCCCCTGGTCCTTGCCTGCTGATATGGTTCCCACCCACATCTGTCAGATCAAGCGCCTCAAATCACAAAGTCAGTTCTAACGTTCTTGCTCCGCTTTGTGCTGTCAGGTGAGATTTCCCTTCAGTTTGTGAAAGATCAGCCTCTGCTTGAGGTGGGACTGGAGGAACAGTTACCTGTGATTCTTGATTAGGACACACTCCCCTCCATCCTGCGGGTCCAGGTTGTAGATATAGAGATGTCCATCTGACGTCGTCACCAACAGCCGAGGCAGCTTCTGAATCCTGGAGAGAAAAGCATCGTGAGCCGCCAAAAAAACCTCACACAGAGACACAGCAGCACCCACACCGTGTGGCCTGCAGGCACAGGGACGAGCTAAGGGGCCAGAGGGGTGGTGTCTGGCAGAGATAGGTGTGCCTGGCACAGGGGGTGCAGTGCCAGTACGTACGTGGAGAGGGCACAGATGTTCCTCTGTCCGGAGATGTTCAGGCGGACGGTGGCAAAGGCTCTGTCCTGGCTCATCATGCCCGACACCTGAGCAGGGAGGTAGTTGGTGGCAGCCTGGAACATCTTCCCCATGTAACCACTCCAGGTTGGAGGCTCCTCTGGCCGGCTGAGGGGGTCACAAGGCAGCATCAGTGGGGTCACAGAGCATCAGGGACAGAGCACATGGTCCTGATCTCGCGCCGGTGAAGGGTTTATTTGGGGCACCTGCGTGTTGTGCACCAGACTGGCTGGATACACAGGAAGGAGGGACAGTGGAAGCTCATAAAGCCAGAGCAGGCCTGGAGAGCCTGACAGCAGGGATGCAGAGTGTGGCTGTTCAAGGACTGGGTCCCTCAGGACACAAAGCCAAAGAATTTGCAGCTGGTACTGCTCATGGAGAGGACGTGGTGAGGACATGGAGGCCAGCTGTGGAGAAGAGGACCTTTGAAGCAGAGCCAGGCAGGTTAAGCCAGGCTAATCCCCTCACCTGTCCGTGAGATGCTCCAGTTTGAAGATGTGCACGGTCTCTGTGTTGCTGGAAGCACAGAGGAACTGGGAATCCATGCTGAACACCAGGGAGCTGATGTTCACGTACCTGGAGCCAAGCAAGGAGAGCACTGGTCACTCTATGGCACGTTGCTCAGGGCAACTGCTGGGTTTGGCTTACAGAGAAGAGGATGGGGAGGAAGGAGACCCCTCCACCCTGCCCAGCTGCTGCTGAGCCCGTGGGCTCAGGGACCAGCAGTTCCCTAATCCCTTTGCTCAGCAGATCTGGGGGTTGCCTCGAGCTAGTGACAAACAGCCAGAGAGGTGGAAATGTCCTTGCTCACAGAGCTGCCTGTGGAGGGAACATCTGTGCTGGCCTCATTAAACCTTCTGGTGCTGCAAAGGCCAGGGAGGACATCCAAAGGGCTGGATAGTGGGATACATAAGGCATCCCCTGCACAGGCTGAGCAGGGACAGAGTGTCTGATAATTTTGGGGACTTCGTTATTTCAAGTGAAAAACAAAAAGGCCGGGGTAAATGGAGTGACTCCACTTCTGTTCCCTGCCATGCCCTGCTCTGTGACACACAGGGAATCACTGAGCTGGCCTGAGGCTGCCTGGCACAGTGACATTTTGAGCTGATACGTTTGCTCTTGTTTTCCTTCTGCAGAAGATGCCAAAGGCACCAGGATCTGACGTTGCCCTGCCCCTCTGTTTACGTTTGGGCTCTGGGAGCCCTCTGCCTGCTCGTCACCCACAGAAGAATGAACTGACCTTTTCATCCCCCGCCGGAATTCATAGAGCTTTTGCCCCCCAGGAATGGAAAATACACGAATGACTGTGCCCTGCAAAAAATGCAGAGGGAAATATCACGCAGGAGCAGGCCAAGGAGCGAGAGCCCTTTCCCTGACACGCCCAGGAAAGTCAGGATGTGCGAAGGCTCCTCCTGTTTGCCAGCTGGGCTCAATCTGATCCCCGTACACTGGCAGGGGATCCCTCAGTGCCCCTTCTCTCCTGGCTGTGTTTAAGCTCAGAGGTCCTGATGCACCAGAGCTGGCTGGGACCCCCTGCCAGCCCAGGGCAGAGGGAGGGTGTTTGCAGCCACGCTCACTCACTTTTTCAGAAGCACTTGCCAACTTGGAGCCGGTGGAGTTGAAGGCGAGAGCGGCCAGAGGCCCGTCGTGGGCAGGGATGGTGCAGGCTGTTTTCTGTAGGGCAGAAGGCAAGGTGAGAGCAAAGGGACATGTTTCTCCTTGGACTGTGTGTGAGGGCAGGGCGTTCCCTGCCTCGCACCCTATCCAGGCCTGCTGATATGGATTCATGGGATCATACCGTGCTGATGGAATCTCTTCAACACCCTCAGTGGTTTATCTCTGCCCTGCCTTGTGCTCACTCCCCACCTACTGTGGCCACTGTGATTACAGACAGCTCACCTCAGGGGCAGACAACCTCAGCTCCCAGCCTCTCCAGGTTTCAGGATCACAACTGCGCCCTCTTGGAAGCCTGGCACGTGTTTGTGAGGATCAGAGCTGGCCTCCCTGCATCTCACTGTGCTGCACAGCGAGTCCTGCTGCAGCGACACCTCCCTGGTGCCTGCAGGGAGCCCTGGCCCTCCCTGCACCTCTCGCAGCAGCAGTGACAGTGTTCTCCCCCTGTGCTCTGCTCCTCCCCTGCTGCAGATCCTCGGCTCCCGCTGCACGTACGGAGCCACAGCCTTATGTAACCCAAAGCCCTGGCATAAACAGCAGATAATCATGACCCTGCATCCAGCCAGGGACAGGTTTCCTGAGGGGACTTTGGACACTTTGCCCTCTCCATGACTTTGGGTCCGGCATCCCTTCCAGCCCATGGCAGAGCTGCTGCTCCAGGTTCTGTGCTGTGCCTGGAGCAGCTCCAACGCTTCCTGAGCCACACCGGTCACATCACTCCCATGGGATATGCTGCTGACGCTCCTATAGGAACCCCACTGCCAGCCTGGCAGCGGCCCTGGGGCTGCAGGGCAGTGGGTCATGTTTTCCTGAATATCTGCACTGGGAGATGCCCTGATCTCAGAGGCTGTCAGCTCCGAGCAGGGGGGGGATGGGGAATGTGCCTCCCAGGCAATTCCCTTGCAGCCCAGCTCGGTGGAGCGTATTTATTCATCCTTCCCCAAGGGCCCCGTTGGCTTTGCTGCGGCTCTGTTTGTTTTCAGTCGGTATCCAAAGGCCGGGCTTCGCGCTTACCAAAGTATTTCCGTCGTAAAGCGCGATCTCTCCGCTGGTCGCGCTGCCGGGATAAGCCAAGTAGGAGTTGGCGTGGTTGATCGAGAGAGCGCACAGACCTGGCAGGGAGAGAGGGACACAGCTCAGGCTGCGTGCTGGGGGGAGGAGGAATGCACATCCACGGCCAGGGGCACGGCAGGGGGGCTTGGGCCTCTGTCTCATTTTGGGACCGTCCAGCACCGGGCGTGGAGCGCTGGAAATGCCTCGGCCGTGGGGACACCTGGTGGCACGGGACAGAACGGCTGCCCGAGCCTTGCCACCCTCCTGCCAGACACTGCACAGGTCCTGTCCTTCATCATCCTCTTGGAGAAGGCAGGAAGATGTGCACAGGGTGCGGGGTGCCGGGTTGGAAGCTCAGAGGAGCAGCACAGCGTGGATGCAGCCCCGACACGCAGCCCGGCACGTGAAGGCTGGCAGGGCAAGGCAGTGCCGTTTCCTTCTGCCCTGAATGGAAAAGGGAAGCGGAGAAAGACAAAGGAGATGCCCCAGCTGTTCAGGGAGCTTCCGGCTGACAAGGAACTCGGACGTAGCTAAATTTCAAGCACAGGGAGAATTCTTCCCCTGAAGAGCCGTCTGGTTTTGTGCCAACACGAGCATGACGGTTCCCAAATGCCACTTTGAAAGGGAGCAGGAACTACGAGATGAGACGGGGACGGATGGATACGTGTTGCGGGTACATCCACCCGCCTGTCCCCCAAGTGACCTCGGGAAAGAGCATCCCTTCCTGCCTCTCATTTCTGCTGCTGGCCCGGGATCCATCCCGGTGAATCCTGTCACATACGGAACGTGTCTCACTCGCTTCCTGCGCCACATCCGCGCGCTCACTGTCCTCCCGATTCCGACCCAAGGCTTTGGCACGACCTGAGCTTCCTGACCCGCGCCGGGGGTCCCACCTCGTCCCACGTGCGGAGGAAGCCGTGGGGTTAAAGGCACCAGGAGTGCTGCCACGGCCCCAAACAGGACACCCACACGCCGCACGTACACCGACCGTCCTGCCGTGCAACCCCCCGGGTCAGGACACGGCCCTGGCCCCGGCCCAGCCACGGGGAAGGATCGGCCGGAGCTCTCGCTTTAGGTCATTGTTTATAACTAAACAAAGAGCCCTGGAGGCAGCCAGGGGCTGCAGGATCAGCCAGGGGCCCCAGGGATCCACTCGCCGTCCATCCAGAGGCATGTGCATCGTGCCAGGGATGGCGCACCGGGGAGAGGCACGAAGAGCGCGGCGGCGACGGCGGGCAAAGTGCAGGCAATTAAAAGGCAATTAAAGAGGGAAGGGATGGGAGGAAGGCAAAGACAGCCCAGAGACTTTGCTCGTGAGGAGTCTTTTCCGGATGGTGTTCCCCCAGCTCAGGCAGCACGGGGGGGATGAGCACAGCCCTTTCTCTCAGAGGAGGGTTTAGGGAAGGCTGGAGCGGAACAAAGCGAGCTCTGAGCGGCTGGGTGTGAGTCACCCGCTCCCTCTGCTCCCGCCTGGCCGGGAGAGGCAGGCGGGAAACCAGGCCAGGGCAAAACACAGATGTGAGTGTACTGGGCTGACCTCAGGGACACACAAAGAACAAGGATCACCAGGGCCACGGGCAGCCTTTGAAGGTGCTCCTCTCCTCTCCTCCCCTCTGGCAGCCCCACAGCCATGAGGAGGGTTGGTGCCTGCAGCGGTGGGCTCAGGAGGGAGGAGGGAGGCAGGCACTGCTCAGGATGGCACCTCTGGGAGTGCCACATCACAGGTGGCTTCCTCAAGCAGCATGGAAAAATGCTACTGTCTGGGAAGCCCGGCCTTGCCCCCAAGGCCAGCAGGTCCAGGCACATCGGGGGCTTGGGGGGAGCCACATGAGGTGGTGTCCAAACCTGCAGTCATTCCCCAGACGGAATACATGTCACCACGAGCACTGTGACCTCCTCAGGCCAAATCCTGCCCCTGAGATGAACCACATAAAAAACAACAGACTTGGCCGCTGCGGGCGTTTTCCTCTCCTGCATGGAGAAGGCTGGACTGGGAGCCAGGTGCTGGCCAGGAACAGCCAGAGATCTCACAGGGACTGCCTGGGGTGGGGGCAGCAAACCCTGGTCCTCCCTGTGCTGGTGTTACTGCGCCCAGGGCACACACTTTAGGGCTGGTGGCTTTTTTGTGCTCCTACATCCCTCTGGCACAGACCCCCACTCCAAAAAGGGTTGTACAAGGAGCAGTGGATGGCCTTGACCTCCTGGACATACCATCCTTGGGGTCAGAGCTGAGACCAAAGCAGATGGCACAGGGACAACGGGAGCAGGCGTGGCACCACACGGGTCACTCAGCTCATTTCAGTGACAGCTGCTGCAGTAAAAGGGCTTTAAAGCACTAAGCCCATGTGAAGCCTGTGATCCTCAGCAGCCCAGTCCTGCCCCAGCTGATTGCTGCTGCTCTTAAACCATGACCTGGTCCTCCAGCCCCACTGCAGAGCAGCTCCAGGCCCGGGTATCCCTGCCCATCCTGCCACTGCTGGGCCTCCTCGGGAAGGTTTTCAACTTTAATTATATTTGCAGCATTTAGTATGTTTAATCCTCACGGAGAGGCCATCTGTTGAGACCTGAAGTAGGTCAGGGGAGCTGCTTGGGAGAGCATCCTTTGAAAGCCCAGAAGCCAAGCGTGAGCACATCAGCAACTTCCCAACCAGCAGCCCATGAAATGATGCTGCAGCTGCGACGGGCCGGGATGTCACAGCCACGCAGGGCAGCGCTGCCGTGGGCACCCTGCCAGGATTCCCTCTCCACAGCTAAAAATAGCTCCTCTCCCATCAGCAGGAAAGCCGGATTCACCCTGGGCAGCACAGAGAGGATCTGTCCTGAGGCCACCTGCCCTGTCCGTGGAATAATATCAGGTGGCAGCCCAGGGTTCCCGGGAACTCCCCAGCAGGGAATTAGTGCTGTGGGTTCTGGCTGTGGGTTCTGCCCCGGATGATCTTCACAGCTCTGATCACTCTGGGAGCTGACCCCAAGGGGAAGTCAAACCCTGCTGCCCATCCCTGCTCCTCTTTCATGCTTCTGCTCAGGACAGAGCCAGGTCTCTGCTCTCCCAAGCCCATGGATTGCCTCCCTCCATTTCTGGCTCCCCAGTATTGAATTAGGATACACAAGCCACAGCCTGGTTTAAATTCTAGCCCGAGTGTTGTGGCTCTACAAAGCTCCCTTTCACACAGTTCTTCCACACTTACCTGTTGTGTTTGGAGGTGTATCCAGAATAGTCTTCAAAAGCTTCATGTCCTTAATGTTATGGATGTAAATTGACTCCTCCAGGCAAACAACCAGCCTCTGCAAGGACACAAAAGGACATGCACAGAACCTCACCAGCACGGGCATGGTGCCTCTGCCTGCTGCTCCCACAGTGCACTAACCCAAACCTCTGGTGTCAGAAAAACTCAACAGGAATTTCTCACACACCAAAATGTAGCAAAAATGGGATCTCTGCTTCTCCATCCTCCCTCACTGGACAACATTTGGGTTTTTGAGAGTTTTTGCATCTGACCTTCCTTTAGAAAGCAGATAAAAGATCATGACGACGTCTCTGCTCCTCCAAGAGCTGATCTTCCACATCCCCAGGAACAACAGGAAGGCACAATCAGGGTTACACCCCACCACTGCCATCTACCCCTACCCCAAATTTTCTAAGCAGCTCTTCTCAGAGCAAATTACTCTTCAATCATAAAGACCTGGCAGCAGAAAGGCTGCAGTCCTGCTTGTCCGTGTGCCTCCAGATGGGAACACAGGCCTTTTGCCCTGACTTTTTCTTGATTTGGGAGCAAATATTGCTGGGCCTGCCACTGCTGCCAAACCTGATGCATCTGTTCAGTGCACTGATGCTCCCTTCCCATTTGGAATCAGCCAAGGGCAGGAAAAAGGCAGAAAGGAGGAGGGAAGCCTGATGCAGTGACCTTAGCACTGGGCCACCATCTCCGAGGCCACTCAGCTTTGTGTCTCGGTCTCAGATCTTGGTCCAGATCTCTCAGTGTTACCACGGAGAGGTTTTGCACAGAGGCTTTTTTTGGGACCAAGGCTTTGGGTCTGGCTGAAGGGTTGTGCCTCCCAAGCCCAGCAAGTGCACAGCTTCACCTCTGCTAGTGCCAAGTGACCAGAAACCCTGAAAACCTCCCAATAAACACCGAGGGCCAGACTCCATCCAGGCTCCTCAAGCTGGAGCACCCAAATCCATGTACAGGAAGCCTCCACCTCTTTAGAAATGAGGCCACTTATTTAGTATCTAAATGTGGAGCTTAGTCACTAACTTGAAACACCCACATTAGAAAATCTTTGCCTTGCTCCACCATTACTCTCAGATCAAACTCTTTCCCACTTCTATTCCTGCTAACCACAGCATCTGGGGCTGTGTCAGAGCCATTTTGCATTTCCAGGAAGACTTTGCCTTTTCTCCAGTAACAGCCATCAACTTGCAAGCAGAGTAATATTTATACAGCTGATTTCAGCAAAGCCACCATGTGCCTTCCCAGAACAGGCTGCTGTTGATGTCCAGGTGAAGGGAGGTTTCCAGATGATGGCAAAGCAGCAGCCAGAGATGGTTGGCACCCACAGGGACAAAATCCAGGAAAGTGATGGGTTTGGGAGGTGAAGAGGCAAAGGAGGTCTGGACAAGCTCACCAGGAGCTGGAGAGGGCTGGTTCTCTCCTGCCCTCCATGCTGAGGTCAGGGATGGGATTTATCCTCTCTGTGGACACAGATGGAGCCTCAGAGGAGGTGCTGGTGCTGTGGTTGCTCCACAGGGTTAAGGCACTGCTAACTGTACAGAAATCTCACCAGATCTTTCTTTAGTTTGACACAGATCAGGTTGGGTAACTGAGCTGTGTTTTCAGGGCTGAGATGGGTTCTGGACACACCCGGAAAACACCTCAAACAAAGAGCTCAGCAGGGTTCCCGCGGTGAATGAATCCCCATCCCTGCAGGCATTTAAGAGATGTGGATGTGGCACCTGGGGACGTGGGGGAGTGGTTGGACTCTGTGATTTCACTGGTCTTTTCCAACATAAATGACTCTCATATTCTGTGTTTCTAAAGCATCTGTAGCATCTTCAAATCTCTCCAGGTGTGTCTGTGTTACAGCCAGAGGGTGAGCTCAGCCCAGGATTTGAACCCAAGCTCACCACGCAGCCAGAGAACGTGAATGCAAGGCTGGGATTGTGCATCACCTTCAGGCAAACTCCAGAGCAGCACATGGGGAATAGCCTGAACTTATTTTACTCACACTAATCCCCCAGAGCTGCTAAGCAGAACCTCCCAGTTTATTTTTATACACACACTGCAGCTATCTGCAACTCAAAGGAAGTCCTTCTTTTGCCAGTTCCATTGTAAGTTTAAGTGAAAAAAATCAATTTAGGATAGATTTAATTGTAGTACAGGAACTCTTGGTCAAAGGCAGCTTTACTGGAAGCTCAACCCAGAGAGTCTTACTGCAGGTCTTACTGTTGCTAACTGAGGAGAGCTGATTATATACAATTACCCAGACTGCTTATTTCTTCATTGTAGAATGTCCTCTGCCTCTTAGGGCATATACTTGGAAAATAATTATGGACAAAAGGAAAAAGATGACTTAAAAACCTCCAAAAGGGCTCAGGGCTGCATGAGGCTGCGTCAGTTCAGAGAATAACACCCTAAAAGCCTTCTTCTAAGTGGCCTGGATGGATTTTATACCCTTAAAAACAAAACAAGGCTGCTAGCAGTACTGGAGAAGCAGCCTTTTGCCTCATCCACGGAGTTCAAGCTACTCCAGGGTTTAGTTATGAACTTTGAAGGTCTTATTTGCAACCAAGATGGCAGAGGCGGGCCTGGAGTCAGGATGTGGAACCCACGGGAGGGAGGGGAGATGAAAAGGTGTTTTTTTGGCAGGGCTGTGCCCTGAGTAGGCAAGAAGGCAGATGACAAAGAGCCTTTGTGTCACTGCTACGAAAACAAGGACTTGGCCTCGTTTTACTGCAGGAAAGAGTTGTGGCAGATGATAATCCACAGCCCCTGCTCCTGTCACCAGGGCTGGAGCGGAGCTGGTAGGAGAGGACAGGCACACCCACCCCTCCAGTGCCACCCACAGTGTCCCTGCAAACCTCCCCAGGCTGGTCCCAGCTGGAAAGGCAGCACCAGCAAAGAGCCAGAGTGGGATAAATCTGGATAACCCCCTTCCCTGGCCTCTCACCTGACGGTTCAGCCGGATGGACAGGATGTTACTGGAATAGCTGTAGTTGCAGATCTCTGTGCCTTTCTTGAAGTGGTAGACATTCATTTGCTGTGGCTTGGCATGGCTGACCACAACCACAAGGCTGCTGGAGAACAGGCGCTCCACGATGTAAACATCTGGGATCTCATCTGGGCACACAAGGAAAGCAAGGCAAGGCCTTTTAGCTGGGCTGGTGGTTGGTTTGAGAGCAGCAACAAGACTCAGCTCAAGAGGGAATGGGGTTGGAAGGCTCAGTGATAAGGTGTCCAACACCTGCTTTTGTGATAAGTGTCTCATATCTGGCACAAAGCAATTAGAGCAGGAAGGGGTTAATGAACACCCCCCTGAAGGCTGAAATTAAGACAGTGCTGTTGTGCCCCTCCAGGGCAGAGCCCTCCAGTTGAAGCCAATCCTTGGGCCCCCCAGCTGCAGTTAATCCTTGGGAATGGGATATAAAAAGAGGAGCTCACAGCAGTCTGGCCAGGGATTTTCCTGGAGGGAAGGAGCAGGCTAGGACTGATGAGGTAAGGGATGAGCTGTGTGTGGCTCCCTGCTTATTCTGTGTGGTGTCTGGTTTTCTCCCAGCCTCCCTGGGGGAGCAAACAGTGGTTTGGTGAGTCTTGCAGAGGCTGTTTGGGATGACTCCTGTTGTGTGGAGAAGGCACCACTGCCGTGGTCCTGGAGGACCTGCCCCCCCAATCCTCAGGGACTGTGATGTCCAGGGGAGGGGGCCCTGAATGATGCTCAGTCTGGGCTGTGCTGGGGTCCAAGGGCTGCCCCACAGCTGTGATGTGGGACTGCTTGTGCCTCAGCCCATCACCCTGAGTGTGACCCCAGCAGGGATGCTTCTCTTTGGCCTGGCTGGGGACAATCCAGACTCCTAAACAGTTTTTGACAGAAATCTACAGTTTGCTGCTGTACAGGAAGGGAGCCTGGATTCTGCTGAGATGATGCAGCTCTGTCTGGTTGCTCAGTCTCCTTCTATGGCCACTAAGAGAGAGAGAGATGAGCCTCTCCCAGCTGGGAAGTGTTATCTTTAGAGCATCTCAGCTGAAACACTTCTGGCCTGAACCAGACTGGAGTCCATGCTCCACGAGGCCAGACTTGTCTGGGGCTGTTAAGTGCATTGCATGCTGCTCTGAGCACAGCTAATAACTGCAGGCCTGCTGTGAGTGACCTTCTTACACGGGAAACCTGTTAAAAACATCTTGCTTGTAAATACCACACTGGATTAAAAAGCCTGTGAGTTGTCCAGCAGCTGTGCTGGGAGCCTGTGGCCTCCTGTCCATGCATGTCAAACAGGCTAGTGGGAAGCTACCTCTGCATGCTGGTTTTCAGGACAAAGTGCTGCTGCCAGACTGACAGCAGTGGAAAAGAAGCTGGACTCTGACAGTGGTGAAGGACTCCCACAAGTTTAAAGTGCTGCTTGGTCAATAATCCTCCCCAGTGAAACAGGACACTTACTGCTTTCATGGACCTGGTCCAGTTGTTCCACAGAACTTAAGGAGAAAAGTCTGTACCCAGTTGTGGTTCCAATTGCCAGGGAGCTGCAAAGACAAAGCAAAAACCTGCTAGTTCAGATCTTAAGGCGACAGGAGGAGCCTCTGCAGGGATGGTGTGCTGATTTTTGACTGGAATACAGTCTTTTTTTTCCGTATTAGTTTGTGTGGGGCTGTGTTTTGGGTTTGTGCTGAGCACAGTGCTGATAACGGGGATGTTTTCATTGTTGCTGAGCTGTGCTTGCACAGAGCCAAGGCCTTTTCTGTTCCTCACCCCACCAGTGGGGAGGCTGGGGGGGCACAAGGAGCCGAGAGAGGGGACACAGGCAGGACAGCTGACTCCAGGGATATCCCAAATCATATGAGGTGTAAGGATGGGATGAAAGGGGGAAGTTTGGAGTGATGGTGTTTGTCTTCCCTGTTATCCATGATGAAGCCCTGCTGACCTGAGAATGGCTGAGCACCTGCCTGCCATGGGAGGTGGGGAATGAATTCCTTGTTTTGCTTTGCTTTTGTGTGGCTTTAGCTTTAAATTATCTTCATCTCAGCCTGTAAGTTTTCTTGCTTTTACCCTTTTGTGACTCCCTCTACCCCACTGGGAATGAGCTGGCTGGGGTTAGACCCTGACACAGGGCAAGGGGGTCATTCCTGGCACAGTGGTTGGTCTGTGAAGGCACAACTTCAGTTCCCCCTCTCAGCCTAAATCATACAAAGTAACAAACCCAAGAATCCAGTTTTCCATCTGAGGCTGTTGTAGCCTACAGAAGGCACCTTATCCCTGTGAGACAAGGGATATCCCTGAGCAAACAACTCCACTGCCATGGTCCTGTGGCTGCTGGAGGGACAGACAGTTCCACATCTACCTGGGAGGCTGCAGACAGGACCTTTGGGACACAAAAGGGGCTGATCCACCTACAGTGGCACAGTGACTTGTCAGGGCTGTGGAAGCTTTGCTCCCACTGTTAAGGCTGCTAAAGGTGCTGTCTCTGCTCAGTTCCAGATGTGGAAAGCAGCAGCATCCAGGTCTCGAAACAGCCAGCCCATAATACTAACACACAGCGTTTGTGCTGGTGGCAGTGACCAGCAGCTTCACGCCAGCAGCACCCCGGCACCCCTCAAAGCACCCTTTGTTAGGACACACCAATGCAAAGCAGGGCTGCGAAGGGAACAACATTTCCAGGTGCGAGGTTGGGTTATCTCTGATCCTTATCTCGCTGCCCGGGACCGGGGCTGGGACTGCCAGGGCTTCACTGCCCCAGGAGCTTCCTTGTCCCTCTGGAAAAGGGTTCTGGCAGTTGGAGCAGGTGGAGCACAGGTTACCGAGGGTGCGGGGATGGGAGGAAACTCCCGGGATGCTCCCTGGGAATCCCTCCGTGCCGGAGCCGCGCCCCGGCACGGGCTGCTCGCCAAAAGCCGGCTCTTGGTGGCCCTGGGCGACCGACGTGGCCACGCACCGGTGCGCGGACACAGCCCTGGGACCACGTCATCGCTCTGCCCATCCCAAAAGGCTTCCCAAACTGCGGATGGGGGGAGGGAGGGGGGGGATGTTTAAAACCCAGCGATCCCTCTGCGCTTGTGCATCCCTCGGGACCCGCAGGGATCCAACCCGGGGGGCACCGGGGGGGTGTTCACCGAGAGCCGGGCGGGGCCAGGGGGATGAAGCGCCTCTCCCAGCGATGGATGGAGGAAGATGAGAGGGGGAGGGGGGGATGTCAATCCCGCCGGGAATGCCGTTCCAGGATGGGGGG
>NW_020955479.1:818564-827173 GCF_003031625.1 Empidonax traillii
GGGGGGGGGGGGCCGGGAGTGCCGTTAGGGCAGTGGTGGGCGAGGGAAAACCGGTGCTGACATCCCTGTGACGCCGCTGCCCGGAAAATCAACAGCCCTCGTCTCCGCTTCCTTGGATAAACAGCGCCTTGGAGACATTAGTTTTGCCCCTTTTTTACGGCGTTGACATCATGACCCTAATGGCATTCGTGCTCAGCGCCGCTGCTGCTTTGTGGGATGCAATCTTCCAGGGGAAACAGCGAGGAAAACAAACCCCAGGGCCGGTCGCCGAACGACAAACGTTCCACGAGCCAGGGCGATGACTTTAACAGCGCACGGCAAGGCAGGGGCAGAGCCTGCAAACCCCCTCATTAGATGAGTAATGCTCATGTGAGCGCTGAAGTCATTGGCCCCACATCCCTTGATGTGCACCGCAGGACTCCTGGAAAAAGAGCCACAGGCAATACCATCTCCATGAGGCAGATTCCATGTGGACACATCCATCTGCCCGGATTAACCCCCCTTTGCAGCGTGTCCGTAATATTCCCCTGTTACAGGGTTTGAAACCTGCAACTGAGAGGATGATTGGTTTGGGGGAGGAAGTATGAAAACACCCAGCTTCGAAACGCCACTTTGGAGGGAGATGGATGGTGGATCATCCCTAGGACACAAAGCACACGAGTGACACTGCAGAAGAATAATCTGAAATACATCATGTTTGGGAGGGAAAACATCTCCTGTTCAAAGGGGCCTAGTGGGAAGTTCTAATAAAACCCAAAAATATGAAACAGAAAAAGTTGGTTTTGAATGTGCTGAAACTATCCCTGTGGAACAGCACAGTCTGATTTTGAAACAAGGATGTCAGACAGAAAATGGGGTTGTGGAGCAGGAAAAAGTTTAAAAACAAACCCAAGCCCCCTCCAACAAATAAAAGCAGGGAGACAGTGCCTTGTGTTTCAAAAAGCAGTTTCTGAGCAATGGCTACAGTTGGATTTTGCTGCTTAGGCAATCACCATGGTTTTAAAATGAAACCTTGATAAGGCATCTGAGACTTAGGCAACACAGTTTTTGTAGCTTTACTGATGCAACCATCAGTTGGTCAATCTTCCTTCGAGTCATTGCAGTGGCTGTTTAACCAGCAGAGGTGGGAGAAACAAAGGTTTCTTGTCCTCTGCTGTCATGAAAACCTTTGGTGGCCTTTGGAGCAGGAGATGCTGTTGGGTGCAGTCATGTCACCCTCATGGATGGGGCTGTAAGAGCAGGGCCACCATCAGGGCAAGCTGCTGCTTTGGCTGGAAAGGCTTCCATGTGCTGGTGAAGCCTTACAGAGCCCTTGGAAGTCTCAGGATCTGTGCTTGGGAAATTTGGAGCACTTGGGCTTTGGGTGTGAAATAGAAGCTGAGGTTCTCTGTGTGGAAACTGTGAGTGCTTCTGGTAAAGAAATGAGGTGTCTCTGATGCCTCAATCACAAAGAAGCGGCTGAAGTGTTTCTCCAGGAACCCAGCTTTGGAGGAAGGTGGTAATTAGGGTAGCAGCTAAATCCCAGGATTTCTCTCGGGATCTGGGTGTATGTCACACCTTGGGAAAATGGTCTGGCAAAGGCAGCAGAGAGCCATGCCAGACACCAGAGGGTCAGTCCTTGCTCTGGTGCACATGTTTGCTGGGAAGAATATACCAGGAGTTGGCCTCCCTTTCCTGACAATCCTGTGACTGCAGCAACTATTGACAGGAACAACCTCAACTCAGTCATTAACTCTAAACCCAGTCCAGAGTGTGACCTGACTGTGAATATTTCTCAGTGCTGACAACGTGGTGTGACAGATGTTGGTTTGTGATCCCCACCCTTGGTGTTTGCACTGAGGCCTTAAAGAGGAAACAGGGGTTGAAGGAGCTGGGAAACCAGTGCTGTGCCCTGAGGGGCCTCTCCCAGCCAGGGCATCCTGTCTGCTGCCATTCCACATGGGAAGGCTTTGGTACATTTTTTCATGGCTTTTAGGCTTTTCCCTGTCCCACTGTTTAAATTCCAGCTAAGTTCTTCCCTCTCTCAAGTAAAAAAGTCTGCTCCTGCTGATGTGTTTGGTATTTTAAATCTGCTGTAAAAGAATAATAATAATAATTAAAAAAAGGCCTTGGCATAGCTAAATCTGTTAAATATCTGATATTCCTGACGATTGGGAGCTCATTGAGGAGCTTGAGACTTCTGAGGGAAAATAGTCAGGAGGGAACAGGCAAATGGTGAATGTCTAATAGAAACCACTTTTTGCTTGTGGAAGGAATGGAAAGAGGTGTCTCAGAGGTGTTTTCTTTGCTCTTTTCTGTCCCCCTTCCTAAGCGAATCGTGACTGGGGAGGTGCAGGAGGGAGAATGGGCTGCAACCCCAGCTTTAGGTCCTTGATAGCAGGAATTGTGGAGCGCTAAACTGCCAATCCCGTCTGTTTTAGGATCTCCAGACTGACAATAAATGCTGCCATCTGGTGCCCCGAGGCCGGCTGCACAAGGGGTTTGTTCCGGGCCGGTATCGGCACACGGTGACGCTTCCACACGGGACTCGTTAAATCCCGCTCTTGGGATTATCCCATGGATTACCTGCACCTCCCCGAGCAGGAGAAAACACTGACATCAGAGAGAGTTGAGCAGTCCTGCTAATAGAATGCTATAGAAAGGAAAGTGGAATTTGTACCTTGCTTTGATGAGTTACTTCTGGCTTATGTCAGGGCAGATTCATGTCAGGAGTTTTCTTCCTCTTATACAGAGTGAGAAGAAAGCAGAGAAGTCATCACTTCAAAGACTTTTTTTGGGGGGATTTCATGATTCCTGTATCAAACATAAAAATGTGGGAAAGAAAAAAGCAACGGACAGAACATATTTGTGACAGTCACCATCAGACTGGCTTGTCTTGCTAAATTGTCTGGACAGAAAGTTGCTTGGTGTGGGGAGGGGTAGGGGTGCACAGGGGAGGTGTGTGTGCCATGTGCACACAAGAAGTCTGGTCACACTCTGTTTGAGGTACAGAAATTGGGAAAGATTCATGGAGACCTTGAGAGCCACGTACTGGCACTGACACCACCGGGATCAGGGAAGGACAGGAGCAGTCCTGGCAGAGTCCACAGCCGGTCTGGATGTCACCAAGGTTCTGAGGGCTTTGCTTCTGGTAGTTTTTTCCTTCTGGTTTTAGATTCCAGCCCTGTCTCAGATCCTGCCATGGAGGGAGCTGTGTTTGAGCAACCCTTTCAGATGTGCTCAACAAGGTCAGGGGAGAGCTTGCAACCTAATGCTACATTTCCTTGTGAGTTGGATTAATGCTCCTTATCTTGGCTCTGGCAAATACTCCATTTCCCTAAGTAGCATTAGGACCTCACACTTGCCCTGGTCATGGATTATCTCAGGGGCTCAAGACGCTGCTCGCAGGAGGGGAACACACTGAGGGGGGTTGTCTTCCTGTCTCTTTGGGCTGCAAACTGAAGTCTTGGAGCGTTTTCAGCTGAGAATCACAAGACCTGTACCACAGGGAGCAAAGGGGTTAAAACTGTAAAGGGGAGAGAGAAATTTTTGCCTTCCTTTTAACTCTTGGGTACAGTACTAAGTGTAATTCCTCTGTAATTATTCAAAGATCAAAAAATGTTCTGACGTGATTGCTCAGAACAAGTAACTTTGCAGGGGGGAGACTGGGAGCACCAGGAGGTCCTGACAGACAGAGGAACATTGGATTCCTGCACAGCCTGGTGTGACCAGACCAAGGAGCAGCTGTGGAGGGACAACTCACTGCCCAAGCTCCTCACACAAAGCATTCATGTCCTGGGGGGACTTTCTCCTCTCTCGTGTTAGAGGATGCAAGGAGGGGTTTGGAGAAATGTCACAAAAAGTTACATGGGTTCATAGCAGGAACAACTTGGTTCTTGTTCAGAGAATGCAGGTAGTCATCTACGTGTCCGTGGGACTGTGGTGTCCATCCATATCCTCCAGGTTCATATGGATGCAGCTTCCCGACCTCGTTTGCAAACCACACTGGATCAGCTCTCCTGTGAGTGGCCCAAAGCTTGTTCAAGCAATTCAATTACTGATCCCCGTTACTGGAGATGGAGCAAGGCTAAGTGACTGGCACCGGAGAGGCTGGAAATCAGTAGCAGAGAAGGAAACTGGAGCTACGTGTCTCAATCTTCTTGCTGCTTCAGATGTAAGTGTTACAGCTGGAGGATGAAGAAAGGCTCTATCTTATTCCTGTGGGCACACAGCGCAGGCCAAGCAAGCCTGAGCTGACATTTCAAAGACCTTTTGTTTTTCAAGTGGGTTCCTTCCATCTGGGAAAATGTCCTATTATCTTGGGGGGAGGGAGGCAGCAGCTTGCATCAGAAATGGCTCGATTCTGTAGCCAGTTTGTCAGAAGTCGGTCCAGACATTGTTTGGATGTCAGTCCAGACCAAGGAGAGTGGATCTGACCCATGTGTTTACTTTGCCACCTGCTTTCAGGGAAAAGCACACAAGCCAAACTGACTGTTTTGAATGCTTTCATGTGCCTTTATCTTGCAAGGGAACTGTGTCACAGATGATGCTCAGAGAGGGAGCTCTCCCCAGACTGTGTTAAAAGCACGGGAACTGAGGGTTCTTTTCAGTGGGGGTATTTACATTCTGTTACAAAAGAAACACTGGTAGGATTTCACATGCATTCCCGGAAAAGAAGTCAACAGTAGCTGCACACTATCTCATTGCTCTTTAACTTGGTTTGCGTCAGAGAGATCCCAAAGTCAAGAATCACATTTGCAGATGCTTGGGCAGTTCATGAACTGCTGAAGCTGCCCAGGGGTTGTATAAAGTTAACGAGGCAGAACAAAGACTGTTCCCATCCAAACTGCAGGAGGGACAGACCTGATCTTCCCTCTCTCTGGAGACATGAACCTCGCAGGGGCTTTTTTTTTTTTTTTTTTTTTGTGCTGCTTCAGATGCTGTCTTCTGTCTCCCAGATCTTGTGGAGCAACCTAACCCTGACCTGAACTGCTTCCCACTGTGCTAATCCCTGTCCTCACTTGGAGCTGAGGAGGGGGAGAGAGGTGTCTGTCTGTGCACAGACACCTAAGCAAGGAGTTCCCAACGAATATTGCCAGGAGAGTGCTCTGAAAGTTCTTGCCCCCCTGCTGTTGAGTTGCAGGTTAATCGCTGGCTTAGACACAACTCCTGAGGTGAGAAGAGAGAAGGCTGAGTTCAAGTTCAGCACGGTTGGGTGGCAGGAAGGGCACCCTTATCAGTGTCAGGGTTTAATCAGTGGCCTTTTCCAAACGTCATTGAGCCCACTGTTAAGCAAACACAGGAGAGCTGTGTGACACAGCTCAGGCAAGGATGACACTCCTCCCTCACAGTGAGCTCTTCAGCACTGACTCAGGAGGTAGAATGTTCCCAATGTTGCCCCCTGGGTGTTGGGATCCTTCCAGCTGGGAAGCACTGCTGGGTGTCTGCCGGGCTGCGTTGCAGCAGGCACGTCTGGCACATGGAAATGGATTCCCCAGACTGGTCTATCTTCAAGATCTGGGCACTTGAGGGCATTTTTTTTTTTTTCCTTGGCTCTTGGTTCCTCTCTTTTGAGTCTTACCAGTCATTTTCTTCTTCAAAGTAACATATGGAAATGATTTGGGATGTGCTCACAGCAAATGTTCTGCACTGTGGGGGCCATTTCTCACAACTGGCTGCCCAGCTGACGTGACCAAAGCTTCCACACACCATCTTTTGGGGTCCAGAGAGGTTTTCAGACCACAGGTCACGATGGGGTTGGGGCAGGAAGCTCAGCTACTGTAGGTTTTTTGATCATATCAATTCCTTGCTCTGTCGCCCTATCAGCTTTCATGTGGCAAAATTACAGATGTTGATACTAGATTATTTTCACTCTAACTCATCCAGAGGCTTGGGCTCCCCGACAAAACACTGTGCGTTGCTGGGAATGGGGTGGCAAGTGCCCTTCTGTCCTTGCATGCAAGCAGGACACTGAGGTGTCAGGTTCCTGCAGTGTCTTGTACATCAAGGGTGGTAGATGGGCATGATTTAATGTGTAAAACTCTGTGTGACACAAACATTGGCTGCTTCAGAATTGTTTGATTCATCTCCTTTCAACTGCAGTGGCTCGAGATGACGATTCCTCGCAGGGCATGGTGCTAAGTTGGGGTGGTACCTTCAGCAGAAGCCCCTGGTGCTCCAGCTCCCATCTATCATTCCAGTTCCCCACAGACACTCTTAATTTTGCTGCCACTGACGTACCTTTCAAGCAGCTTTTTCTGTTCCATGCACACAGTGGGGGTAGATGACGTCTGTCATCTCATTTCCCATCTTGACTCACACAACTCTTTCCCCCTGAGCTCCCCAGTCACTGCCCTGCTGTTATTCCTGGCAGTGCTGCTGCTCATGGAGGTGTTTTTTCTGGCCCAGTGATCTATGATTTCTGTGGGGTTTTTTTTTTAAACTCATTTTCCTTTCAGATTTACTTCCTCTGTGAACGCTGCCATGTTTACTCTTGCAGGGTAACACTGAGTCAGGATCTCTGTGGGGTTTGCATCACTGCACGGTGGGGAGCAGAACGTAAAGCCTCTAATTGAGGGAGGTGACTCTCCCCTTCCGCTCTCTCCTGTGACCTGGAATACTGTGTCCAGTTCTGGTGCCCCCAGCATAAGGACATGGAACTGTTGAGGCATGTCCTGGCACGGGTTTTATGGAGAAGCTGTGGCTGCCCCATCCCTGGAAGTGTCCAAGGCCAGGTTGGATGGGGCTTGGAGCAACCTGGGCTAGTGGAAGGTGTCCCTGCCCATGGCACGGAGTTGGAACAAGATGATCTTCGAGGTCCCTTCCAAGCCAAACCATTCCATGATTCTACTTCTTTCCTTCCCAGAGACCATTCTTAGCTTCTATCAGTGTTGATCCCCACGTCGATAAATAGCACTATAAAAGTTAGACTAATAAATCCAGTCTTTGTAAGAACTTCTGGGAAGCTTTGTTAAAAAGCAAACAAATTATCTTCCCGCTTGGGATATTTCAGATGCTTTTTACAGACAAATTTATGTGGTTTTTTTTTTTTTGTATGAGACCAGGAATATGTGTCCTACATGACTTCATGCAAAATGGAGAGGAGCCAAATGCTTAAGAATGATGAGGTGGCGTTATCAGCCAGGTGATGAAGGAATTGTGATGATCTAGGGATAAGGAAAAAAAAATAAATTATAAAAATGGTTCTATGGAGTTGCTATTGAATGGAACCAGAAGCAGCCAGTACAGCCCTCACCTTACCCCTCCTCATGGGCCATATCACACCACGTCTCTCGTGCCTGTTGTACATTCCCTGGCAGCCTGGGCACCTCTCCTCTGCTTTCCAGCAGCCACAGCCCCGGGCAGTGGATTGCTCCACGAGAAACCGATGCATGGAGTCGTTTGAAATGAAAGTTGTGGGAACAGCGCTGACGGCAACGCGGGTTATTCACTCAGGAATGTTTAATTAGACAGTTAAGAGCGGGGTCTGACTGTAATTCAGACCAGACCAAGTGGAACTGGGCTTTGTTTGGTTTCGAGCTTCTCTCAACGTCTTCAGCAGTGTGAGAATTAACACAGGGAGATGTGGGAACACAAACTTAGGGAAGAGGGATTTAACCTGGAGAGATCAATCGGTGCTGACTCAGGGGGAAGTCATGCCCAGTTGGGCAGGAGGGACCTCGGGTTGGCCTCACAAGGCTCCTCCTGGAAGCTGGTCCTGTTCCCATCTTTCTTCTCCTGCCCTGCTGGCTGCAGAGCTCAGGGCTGCCCCACTGCTGCACAGCAGAACTCTTGTTTTCCTAACGGAGGGAACGTTGCAGAACGGGTTTTACACGCGGGTCTGAGCCCTGTTCCAGATGGGATCCATCCCAAAACAGCACCTGGGCTTGCCCAGGCAAGGAGGAGTGAGATGGGACAATAGCAGGCAGCTTGTGAAAAAAATAAAAAAAGGGAAGATAAAAAGCCAAAAAAGAAATGTCTAGGTGGGAAAGCAGACAAATTTTTGTGGTGTTCAGAAACTTCTGGTAGTTTCCAGTTACAGGAATATTGTAACAGGGTGAGCAAGATTTGGTATTTACTGACACCATACTCTGACAGTATTTCACAATTATTAGTGATCCCTATTTGTATTTTCTGTAAAAGTACCAGATTTTTGGCCTAGTGTTGGAAAATCCTGGACCCAGGTTTCAAATTAACAGAAATCACCAAAGATTTGAGGGATGTGAGCTCAGGGGCTGGATTGGGTCTATCAGAAATGCAGATCCAAGATCTACACCCAAGCTATTACCCTTTATTTGTTTAATATGAGAGCGAATAAATAAAACCCTCCACAGCAGGTAGTTCCTGATGGCTCATATGTCACTGCACAAGCACCTATTTCTCCTCATAACAAAATATAACCCTGGTTATTGGAATTATTTCAGTTGTATGTTCCATGATTATCCCAAAAGGAGCTCAGCACTGCTGAATGTGGGTCAAAACCTTGTAACATTGACTTATAAAGTTGAGTTTTATTCTCAGTTGTAAGAGCAGCAGATGCACAATTCAGGGTTCATTTTAGGGACTGTTTCTTTGGGGGATCCCACTCCCTCCATCCCATCCTGCTGCCCTCAGATATTCCCACTCCCTCC
>NW_020955479.1:828732-832843 GCF_003031625.1 Empidonax traillii
GGAAACACTGGAGGTTTCACCGTGCCCGTGACATTTTGTTTTCCGTGCCGGGGTCGCCCGGCTCGTGTGCTGCACGCAGGGTGTCCCCCCGGGGCTGTTTAATTGGCGCTGACCCTCGGTGCGGGGCTGCGGAGCAAAAGGGGCCGCTGGAGAAGTTTTTTTTTTTTTTCTTGGGCGCTTTCTCAGCCCCTGCGAAGGCCACGCTTTTGGTGTTTATGCAACACAAAATGCACGTGTGTGTGTGTGCTTGAGCAGGGATTAGGCGTGACAGGAATGAAACCTGTCCGAAGTGTTGGCAGTTCGGAGTTAACTCCCTAATCTCCAGCAGCAGAATTCGCAGGGGCATAGCCTTGTGTTGCCTCTGTGCCCTGGGTTTCTCTGCTGCTGCCTCAGCAGGATAAAACCCATGACGTGACTTCAGTGACTTGTCATTTCTGAAAGATGTTTTTACTGAATCCCTTTTTTTTCCCCCTTTCAAAAGCTGATCCCGGGATCAACATATCCTACTGTGTATTAATAAGCTGCTGCCACGGTCCCTGTACCAGGTAACTTCCTTTATATTTCATCAAAAATGCCCTGAGAAGTTCTTTCCCGTTTCTTTAGATCTCACAGTGCTAATTCCCTTATGAAAGAAAAAATTACATGAAATATCTGTATGTGTATATATGTATATTTACACATATATGTATATGTAAATGGTTCTGTCACCTTGTGGCTGGTTGATCTGGGCTAGACACTAAGTGCCCGGCAAAGCTGCTCCATCACTCCCCTCCTCAACTGGACAAGGGAAGGAAAACATAAGGAAAGGCTCGTGGATTGAGATAAGTCACCAATTGCCATCACAGGCAAAACAGACTCGACTTGGGGAAGTTGGTGATAAATTAAACCAATCAAATTGGGGTAGGATAATGAGAAATAAAGCCAGATCTTACAAACACCTTCCTGCCCTCCTTCCTTCTTCCCAGCCTTAACTTTACTCCTGGCCCGTCTCAAGCCTCTGGAGCACCTTCTGCCCCTCCTGCACTGACCTTGGGGTCTGCAGGGCTGTTTCTGTCACGTATCCCCACTCCTTTCTCCAGCTGAAGTATCCATTTCCCCCTGTCTCCCTAAATACATCATCCCAGAGGCTCTACATCTGTCACTGGCGGGCTTGGCCTTGGCCAGGGCTGGTTTCATCTTTGGCTCCATGGGACATGGGGGAAGCATCCAGCAGAAGTCCCCCAGTAGCCCCCCCCCGCTACCCTGAAAGGGAGGAAAAAACTGCCTACAAACATTTTTGAAAGTGTCCCACCTGCCCCTGTAAAGTCTTGTAAAAGCCTGGCACCATCACAGATGTGTTTTAAGCTATGCTCTTCATTATTTACAGTTGAAAGAGCATTGTTGGGATTGCAGTGTGCCCATGAAATAAGTTATGAAGGAGGGACCCGTTTAAACCGGAGAGGGGGGTTTTTAGGAGTGATGCTTCTAATTCCGTAACTTCCGTTAGTTACGCCAAGGCTCTGCCCTGACATTTGGAGAACTGGCTCTGGCTTCAACCTTAACATGTTTCCCTTCCGAATAGTTGCCATTCTGGCCTCTCAGATTTCCTGCTTCCACCCACCTCTCCCCTGGCCACCATCCCCCTGACCCCACACAGGAGCCTCCAGCCCTACAAGATACTCAGTTTAAGCGGCAGCAACTTCAGGTGGAACCTTCCCTGGCTTGGAGTGCTCACAGGGCTTGGGTTGTTGAAGCTTTCTCAGCTCAAGCAAATGCTTTTCCTGCTGTGGCTGTAGAGCCCCCAGATTTTTGGATTTCTTTCTAGGTGTTAAATAAGTTCCCAGCCTTTTCTTTCACTGTTTAGCTTAGTTCCTGCTCTGGCAGGTAAAGGTAGTTTTATGCTGTGATATCAGCAGGATAACACAGCATAACTTTCTTCTGGGCAGCAGCATCTTTGTTGTCACTAGTTATTTAACTTTCTCTTTCTCTTCCCTTCAGCAATGGCAGCTTCCAGCAGCAGCAGCAGCGAGGAGGAGCGTAGCCTTCGGGAGTGTGAACTTTACATCCAAAAACACAACATCCAACAGCTTCTGAAGGATTGTATTGTACAGTTATGCACAGTGAGACCTGAAAGACCCATGGGATTCATCAGAGAGTACTTTGAAAGATTGGAGAAGGTAATAGTACAGGATGGGAGGGAAGGAGAGTGGGACAACCTGAATTTAAATTTGTGCTCGTGATTTAGGGGCTGAGCTGCAGATTTGACCAGTGTCCGTGTGCTGGGTGTTTGAAATTGGAAGTGGTGCTTTTGGAAAAAAAAATCATGTTCTCCAGCAGTTTGTACACCTCTGTCATACCAAAACATGTAGGACAGAGCATTAGCTGACAAGGAGACTTATCCAGCTGGGATGCAGATGTAATCCCAGTCCAGTGCTTACTCATAGGAGCTGATTGTCAGCGTGCACGAGGGTGTTTGTGGCTGGATGACTGTGGAGTTTGACCTTGGATGGGCACTGCTGATGTCATTTGGCTTCTTGCGTTGAGACAACTGGTTTTCAATAATTGGGGTAGAGCACAGGAGTGGTGCCAGTGGTATTATCCAGGCCTAGTGAAGCCAAATGGAAGTATTTGCATTCCAGATCTCTGGAAGGGCAAGCCCGTTCCTGCCTTCTCTAGGGAGTTCAGCGTTCTGCTTTGTTGTTCCTCTTGCATTTGTCCTGAGGTGTCTTTGGCGTTTTTGTTGCTGTTGGAAGCATTCTGGGATGTTGGGAATGGAAACCCTTCGCAGCTGAAACAGTGATTTCCCACTCTTTTGAGCTGTCAGTTTTGTGTATTGATATCCAGGCAGGTGGGAAAAGAAGCTGCAGTGGAAATGGGAAGTTTAAAGTCTTGTGCAGAGGAAAGGTTGGGTGCAATGACTGTACTCAGGATATAGGATTTGTAAATAATGCAGCTGTGACCTTGTACAGCAGTGTTTGCAAAGTGCTGCTTTCAGGACTTGCTGTACATGGGAGTTATACCTATTTCATATATTTATTTTTTTTTAATTCTAGTTCGTTGCTAATTGCAGATGTAAATAAAAGACATTAACACTAGAGAGCATAAATATGTGCAGTGGAAATTGTATTTTAATGGAAGCTTTTAAGGTAAATACTAGAAAATGACCCAAAGGTGCAAACTAACCTGCCATAACCACAATGTATTTGAGGAACATTTTGCTTATGAAGAGAACAAAAGCTCTCACTTTCTTTTTGTGAGTGTGTGTAGTTGCAGCAGTTAATCATTAGGTTCCTAAAAATACATTGCCTCCTTCCTCACCTTGGGTTCTCGAGTTTTGAAGTACTGAGAGGTTAATAATTTGTAACACATCACCACAGGTATTGATATACAAAATAAACTGCATTACTGTGCTTAGAATAAATTTCAAACCAATTCATACATGGGGATATAAAATGTAGTAGACTTATGGTCAACATGCAACATTTAAGATTGAAGGAAACTTAATTTTTCCTTTAGCAAGACAAGTCTAGCTCTGAATTTAATGATACGTATGCTGGAATTGAGTGAGTTGATGATTTTATTCTGGTGCAAACTGGCTGGCTGTGTACTCCATCAGCCTACAAGGAAACTGAATACTGAACTGGTTAGGTCGTGCTTTTTCCCCTGAAATTGCTCTTACAGTTTTGGTCAGGGTCTGTTATCACGGGCTGTACAACCCACCAGTGCAGCTGGAGCTAAAAGTGAAACTGGAGGCGTTTTTCTTCTTGCCTGAATTTAAAAATTGCTGCAGCTTCCCGTGGGTGACTTCCCCACCCAGCCTGATGTGCTGGTGTGAGTTTACCCAGGTGAAATGTACCTTCCCAGCTGTCAAGTAACGGAACTGAACATCCTGTGCTGGCTCCAAACTCCCTGATATCCGTGTCTGGAAAGCACAAATGCTCAATGCTGTCATTAACCAACTCCAACCCAGTAATTAGCTCTGGTGGAGCAAAAATGATTGAAACCGAATCTGCCTCACCTTCCAAAAGTCACGTCTGTCACATCTTTATCAAAGCAGAGCAACTTTTCAATGTGCTTTCTAAATCTCTTCAGCTGTTTGACTCTATCTCCACCTCAGTTTGATCCAGTCTGC
>NW_020955479.1:832864-836989 GCF_003031625.1 Empidonax traillii
GGAAACACTGGAGGTTTCACCGTGCCCGTGACATTTTGTTTTCCGTGCCGGGGTCGCCCGGCTCGTGTGCTGCACGCAGGGTGTCCCCCCGGGGCTGTTTAATTGGCGCTGACCCTCGGTGCGGGGCTGCGGAGCAAAAGGGGCCGCTGGAGAAGTTTTTTTTCTTTTTTCTCGGGCTCTTTCTCAGCCCCTGCGAAGGCCACGCTTTTGGTGTTTATGCAACACAAAATGCACGTGTGTGTGTGTGCTTGAGCAGGGATTAGGCGTGACAGGAATGAAACCTGTCCGAAGTGTTGGCAGTTCGGAGTTAACTCCCTAATCTCCAGCAGCAGAATTCGCAGGGGCACAGCCTTGTGTTGCCTCTGTGCCCTGGGTTTCTCTGCTGCTGCCTCAGCAGGATAAAACCCATGACGTGACTTCAGTGACTTGTCATTTCTGAAAGATGTTTTTACTGAATCCCTTTTTTTTCCCCCTTTCAAAAGCTGATCCCGGGATCAACATATCCTACTGTGTTTTAATAAGCTGCTGCCACGGTCCCTGTACCAGGTAACTTCCTTTATATTTCATCAAAAATGCCCTGAGAAGTTCTTTCCCGTTTCTTTAGATCTCACAGTGCTAATTCCCTGATGAAAGAAAAAATTACATGAAATATCTGTATGTGTATATATGTATATTTACACATATATGTATATGTAAATGGTTCTGTCACCTTGTGGCTGGTTGATCTGGGCTAGACACTAAGTGCCCGGCAAAGCTGCTCCATCACTCCCCTCCTCAACTGGACAAGGGAAGGAAAACATAAGGAAAGGCTCGTGGATTGAGATAAGTCACCGATTGCCATCACAGGCAAAACAGACTCGACTTGGGGAAGTTGGTGATAAATTAAACCAATCAAATTGGGGTAGGATAATGAGAAATAAAGCCAGATCTTACAAACACCTTCCTGCCCTCCTTCCTTCTTCCCAGCCTTAACTTTACTCCTGGCCCGTCTCCAGCCTCTGGAGCACCTTCTGCCCCTCCTGCACTGACCTTGGGGTCTGCAGGGCTGTTTCTGTCACGTATCCCCACTCCTTTCTCCAGCTGAAGTATCCATTTCCCCCTGTCTCCCTAAATACATCATCCCAGAGGCTCTACATCTGTCACTGGCGGGCTTGGCCTTGGCCAGGGCTGGTTTCATCTTTGGCTCCATGGGACATGGGGGAAGCATCCAGCAGAAGTCCCCCAGTAGCCCCCCTGCTACCAAACCCAATACAACCCTGAAAGGGGGGGAAAAACTGCCTACAAACATTTTTGAAAGTGTCCCACCTGCCTCTGTAAAGTCTTGTAAAAGCCTGGCACCATCACAGATGTGTTTAAAGCTATGCTCTTCATTATTTACAGTTGAAAGAGCATTGTTGGGATTGCAGTGTACCCATGAAATAAGTTATGAAGGAGGGACCCGTTTAAACCGGAGAGGGGGGTTTTTAGGAGTGATGCTTCTAATTCCGTAACTTCCGTTAGTTATGCCAAGGCTCTGCCCTGACATTTGGAGAACTGGCTCTGGCTTCAACCTTAACATGTTTCCCTTCCGAATAGTTGCCATTCTGGCCTCTCAGATTTCCTGCTTCCACCCACCTCTCCCCTGGCCACCATCCCCCTGACCCCACACAGGAGCCTCCAGCCCTACAAGATACTCAGTTTAAGCGGCAGCAACTTCAGGTGGAACCTTCCCTGGCTTGGAGTGCTCACAGGGCTTGGGTTGTTGAAGCTTTCTCAGCTCAAGCAAATGTTTTTCCTGCTGTGGCTGTAGAGCCCCCAGATTTTTGGATTTCTTTCTAGGTGTTAAATAAGTTCCCAGCCTTTTCTTTCACTGTTTAGCTTAGTTTCTGCTCTGGCAGGTAAAGGTAGTTTTATGCTGTGATATCAGCAGGATAACACGGCATAACTTTCTTCTGGGCAGCAGCATCTTTGTTTTCACTAGTTATTTAACTTTCTCTTTCTCTTCCCTTCAGCAATGGCAGCTTCCAGCAGCAGCAGCAGCGAGGAGGAGCGTAGCCTTCGGGAGTGTGAACTTTACATCCAAAAACACAACATCCAACAGCTTCTGAAGGATTGTATTGTACAGTTATGCACAGTGAGACCTGAAAGACCCATGGGATTCATCAGAGAGTACTTTGAAAGATTGGAGAAGGTAATAGTACAGGATGGGAGGGAAGGAGAGTGGGACAACCTGAATTTAAATTTGTGCTCGTGATTTAGGGGCTGAGCTGCAGATTCGACCGGTGTCCGTGTGCTGGCTGTTTGAAATTGGAAGTGGTGCTTTTGGAAAAAAAAAATCATGTTCTCCAGCAGTTTGTACACCTCTGTCATACCAAAACATGTAGGACAGAGCATAAGCTGACAAGGAGACTTATCCAGCTGGGATGCAGATGTAATCCCAGTCCAGTGCTTACTCATAGGAGCTGATTGTCAGCGTGCACGAGAGTGTTTGTGGCTGGATGACTGTGGAGTTTGACCTTGGATGGGCACTGCTGATGTCATTTGGCTTCTTGCGTTGAGACAACTGGTTTTCAATAATTGGGGTAGAGCACAGGAGTGGTGCCAGTGGTATTATCCAGGCCTAGTGAAGCCAAATGGAAGTATTTGCATTCCAGATTTCTGGAAGGGCAAGCCCGTTCCTGCCTTCTCTAGGGAGTTCAGCGTTCTGCTTTGTTGTTCCTCTTGCATTTGTCCTGAGGTGTCTTTGGCGTTTTTGTTGCTGTTGGAAGCATTCTGGGATGTTGGGAATGGAAACCCTTCGCAGCTGAAACAGTGATTTCCCACTCTCTTGAGCTGTCAGTTTTGTGTATTGATATCCAGGCAGGTGGGAAAAGAAGCTGCAGTGGAAATGGGAAGTTTAAAGTCTTGTGCAGAGGAAAGGTTGGGTGCAATGACTGTACTCAGGATATAGGATTTGTAAATAGTGCAGCTGTGACCTTGTACAGCAGTGTTTGCAAAGTGCTGCTTTCAGGACTTGCTGTACATGGGAGTTATACCTATTTCATATATTTATTTCTTTTAATTCTAGTTCGTTGCTAATTGCAGATGTAAATAAAAGACATTAACACTAGAGAGCATAAATATGTGCAGTGGAAATTGTATTTTAATGGAAGCTTTTAAGGTAAATACTAGAAAATGACCCAAAGGTGCAAACTAACCTGCTATAACCACAATGTATTTGAGGAACATTTTGCTTATGAAGAGAACAAAAGCTCTCACTTTCTTTTTGTGAGTGTGTGTAGTTGCAGCAGTTAATCATTAGGTTCCTAAAAATACATTGCCTCCTTCCTCACCTTGGGTTCTCGAGTTTTGAAGTACTGAGAGGTTAATAATTTGTAACACATCACCACAGGTATTGATATACAAAATAAACTGCATTACTGTGCTTAGAATAAATTTCAAACCAATTCATACATGGGGATATAAAATGTAGTAGGCTTATGGTCAACATGCAATATTTAAGATTGAAGGAAACTTAATTTTTCCTTTAGCAAGACAAGTCTAGCTCTGAATTTAATGATACGTATGCTGGAATTGAGTGAGTTGATGATTTTATTCTGGTGCAAACTGGCTGGCTGTGTACTCCATCAGCCTACAAGGAAACTGAATACTGAACTGGTTAGGTCGTGCTTTTTCCCCTGAAATTGCTCTTACAGTTTTGGTCAGGGTCTGTTATCATGGGCTGTACAACCCACCAGTGCAGCTGGAGCTAAAAGTGAAACTGGAGGCGTTTTTCTTCTTGCCTGAATTTAAAAATTGCTGCAGCTTCCCGTGGGTGACTTCCCCACCCAGCCTGATGTGCTGGTGTGAGTTTACCCAGGTGAAATGTACCTTCCCAGCTGTCAAGTAACGGAACTGAACATCCTGTGCTGGCTCCAAACTCCCTGATATCCGTGTCTGGAAAGCACAAATGCTCAGTGCTGTCATTAACCAACTCCAACCCAGTAATTAGCTCTGGTGGAGCAAAAATGATTGAAACCGAATCTGCCTCACCTTCCAAAAGTCACGTCTGTCACATCTTTATCAAAGCAGAGCAACTTTTCAATGTGCTTTCTAAATCTCTTCAGCTGTTTGACTCTATCTCCACCTCAGTTTGATCCAGTCTGC